>NC_079513.1:10608267-10669549 GCF_000801105.2 Raphanus sativus | reverse complement strand
TCTTAATCTTTCTGGTCTTCCGGTGGTGTGAAATTAATGCTAACCGGTCTATATGGAGCTCTAGTGTTCCAAGTCAAACCTTGAGTGGTTGAGCCATTCTATAAGATGGGATTAGGTCTTATTCAATCCCATTTCTTATTTTATCTTATCAACGTGGTGTTTGGCATTATGTATTCTAATATATACATGTTTTGTAAACAGTTTCCATCTCAAACTCTATAATAAACTTCTTAGAGAACTTGTCAGGACCGGTTTATTTGGACAGGTTTTGTATAGTACTTGGACAGGTTTGTATGATAATCAATAAAACTTGTCAGGAGATCTTAATAACAATGAATAAAAAAGTTAAAAATGGATTCATGGCGACTGATAAGTATAATACCTGTAAATTCAGTAAATAATTTGAAACGAGTTATTTAATTTTGTAAATCTACATTATTAAAACTAAAGTACTTTTGGAAATTATTTAAAAACATGAATAGCAGTACAAAAATATAATGTTATTTAGAAATATGAATAATCAAATAAGAGAAAAAAATAATGAACTTAATTTATTAAGAAAAATTGGAAGTCTATTATATTTTGAGAAACTATTTATGTGGGTTAGTTTTAAGATATACGAAAATGACTCAATTTAATTACCTAAAAAATTTTATTTAAGATAATCATAAAAAAGGTTTTTAATTTTATATACATATTTAAAATCAAAATAATAATTTAAAATTTATTTATATCAAAATAGATTCTATATATATATATTCAAAAATTGATTTTTACTAAAATATTTTTTTTCAATATATATAAGAAAAATAAAATACAAATATCAATTTCAAATACCAACTTAAATTATAGTTTTTGTATTTCACACAAAATTTTAAAAAATACTGATTCTTTATATGATGGTACGTATAAAATATATAAATATTTATATAATAGTGCGTATAATATATAACTAAATATACGATGACATATATATGATATATAATAATAATATGAAAAATAAATAATAATATATTTTTGAAAAATACATTTGCGCGGAGAATTATTAATGAATGTGGCTGAAAGAGGCCTAATAGAGAAAAGATGTAAAACTAATTGGAAGGGCAGTGCATTGTAACAATAGTGAAGAATTGAGGCTTAAACTGTAACGTGTCTTCTATTTAAAAGGGAGCAAAGTCATATCGTTATTCACTCCCAGAATTCAAATACACTCCGATCACTTCTCTCTCTTCAGCTCAATCGCTAACTCCCTCGAGAAGAAGATGGCTTCACGGCGTCAAGAGACTGAGCAACCAGAAGCTCAAGCTTACTATCAGAAGCCAACAAAGCCGTGGTTCGTAGCGATTCTTTACATACTAAGAGAACAGAGACTCGTCTGCGTACTCATCGGCATTGCAATCGCCTCATTAGGTTTCACGTTGTTCTCTCCATCCGGTTCAACCCAACCGATTCCCTACTACTCGGATCCCATTTCAGTGGGATCGTCGTTGGCGTTGGCGCAGAGGAAACCATCCAGCATCGAGTATGGGATGGGATCGGCATCGGCGGGAGGAAGAATCCCACTGGGTCTGAAACGCAAAGTGCTCAGGGTGGTGGTGACCGGTGGGGCCGGTTTCGTGGGGTCACACCTGGTGGACAGATTGATTGCGAGAGGAGACAAGGTGATGGTCGTTGATAATTTCTTCACGGGAAGTAAGGATAACGTGATGCACCATTTCGGCAACCCGAACTTCGAGCTCATCAGGCACGACGTCGTCGAACCCATCCTTCTTGAGGTTGACCACATCTACCACCTGGCCTGTCCGGCTTCTCCGGTTCACTGCAAATTCAACCCGGTCAAGACGATAAAGACCAATGTATTGGGGACATTGAACATGTTGGGGCTAGCCAAGAGAGTGGGAGCCAGGTTCCTGCTCACTAGTACAAGTGAGGTGTACGGAGATCCTCTCCAGCACCCTCAGGTTGAGACTTACTGGGGCAACGTTAATCCCATCGGTAACTTACTTCCTTTAATTTCTTCGTTTTTTTTTTGTTCTTCATGCTGAATATTGTAGTTGAGCGGTTTATGGATTGTGACAGGTGTTCGGAGTTGTTACGATGAAGGGAAACGTACAGCCGAGACGTTGGCCATGGACTACCACAGAGGAGCTAACATTGAGGTATGTGTGTGTGTGTGTGTTTTGATTTATACAGAAGAAAAAAAGAAAAATATGACTGATTACGAGGAACAGGTTAGGATAGCTCGAATCTTCAACACATATGGGCCAAGGATGTGTATTGACGACGGTCGTGTGGTTAGCAACTTCGTTGCCCAGGTAATTAAGAAAGAAAAAAACAGCGTTAATAGTCAATGAGATTTAGTGAAGGATGATTAAGTGTTACTGTTGCAGGCATTAAGAAAAGAGCCATTGACTGTTTATGGCGATGGCAAGCAGACAAGGAGTTTCCAGTTTGTCTCTGATCTGGTAAACTCCCTCTCTTTTTCCTCCTAAACTATATTACATAATTATTTATATCAAAGCAATAGAAAAAAGTTGATTTCAAATTACCAAGGCTATCACCCTTTTGTGTAGTCTATCGTAACTTTCAGTTTCAGGTGAGTTAATATTACTATATTCCTGGTAATACAACTGTTACATATTCAATGATATGATATGGTGATCTCACTAGCATACAATAGGTGGGTGAGATTTTTTTTATAAGGGTTGAGATTGTTATTTGTGGTTTCTACAATTAGTTTGATCCGGAATCTCTCTATTTTATAGCGCAATACAACTCTCTAGGATCAGATTTATTACCGAAGCTCACTAACTTGATGTGGAATAGGAGTTTTTACCATAATAAAATTAAGTAATCGATTGAAAAAGATCTTTATGGTACCATGTCCTTGTTTTCTTGAGTTGACAAGACATTTATCTTCCCTTGTTGTTTATGTGATAGGTGGAGGGTCTGATGAGGTTGATGGAAGGAGAACACGTTGGGCCATTTAACCTTGGTAACCCTGGTGAATTCACCATGCTTGAGCTTGCTAAGGTCTCTCTTTCTCTCTCTAGTCTCTACTTTGGTCTCCTCCTGTTACGATTTCTGTCAAAAGTCTTTTGAATCTGACCCAACATGAGTGAATGAATGGCAGGTGATTCAAGAGACGATAGACCCAAACGCAAAGATAGAGTTTAGACCAAACACAGAGGACGACCCACACAAGAGGAAACCAGACATCACAAAGGCCAAAGAGCTTCTAGGTTGGGAACCAAAGGTGTCTCTGCGCCAAGGACTCCCATTTATGGTCAAAGATTTCCGTCAGCGTGTCTTTGGCGACCAGAAGCAGGAGGAAACCACAACAACATCTTCTTCATGAAGCAGCCTCGCTCATAGATCCTATATAAACAAAAATCCATAACTCCATGACTATATATAATATTTTTTTCTCATTCCTTTTTGTTATTTTTGATTGCCGTTTTTCTACTCATTGTCAATGTACTTTAGACCGGGACCTCACACCGATTTTAAAACTTTTGTTACCAACTTCGGCCAAAATTAACGTAAAAATACAAAAATTGAGAAGATACCTGCAAGACTTTAATCGTTTTCAGCACTAACAACATCTCAATCACACTTTTCTTAAAAGAGAATATAGTTCATACCTCTCTGGGCCATACATAGATTTTTCTAACCATGAATGAGACCAACCTTTTACTAATCCACATACTAAATAATCAGAGTAACTCACTCGATTCCAGGTGACTTCACTGAGAAACACAATGTTTTAAAAACTATTACGTTTTACATAGCAGATCGAGGAACCAAACGACCCCCGTTCAAACCACAAAGGAGATTGAAGTAGGCGCGTCTAGGTCTCCTTTGACCGTTACTAATGCCGTCAATAATAACCCTTTCGACACTAGCAGTGGTATTAGCTCGTATAGGAGTGACGGTGAGAGAGGCTGGGTCAGCGGTTCGATGGTCAAGCCAACTGATGATGTCAGCAAAAACAAGATCCACGTTGTAATCAGGCTCACCTGACGTCAGAGCGTGCCACATCCCAGGATACAACTTGAGAGTCTTGTCCCTTGAGCTAGCTTTCTCGTACAATGCTTTGCTTATCTCTGGATCCGTCACTATATCTGCTTCTCCGTGTAACACAAAGAAGGGCATTGTTATCTGCAAAAAAAAAAAAAAAAAATTTCAGATGATTAAAGACTCTGCATTGACGTGCCTTCTTGGTCAAGCAATTTTGTTATGGGCAATATGTGACCTAAGAAATTAATACGTCTTAAGGTTTTAAAAAATTGTATGCTCTCATGTGAAACTTTAAAAAGAAATGAATCGATTAACCTCGTGGAGAGTGTCTTCGAGGTTCATGCTTGTCCTAAGCATTTCAAGTGCGGTCTTGAGTCTAGGCTTGTCTTGATAAATCAGTTTGTTGTTCCTTACCTGTATTCACCACCCAAAACCACATCTGTCTAAAGACGAATCTTTTAAATGGTGAGTAATTATTAATTCCATGGGACTTAGATATATATATATATATATATATATATATATATATATATATACACATATTGATGAGAGACCTCTTCTCGCTTGGCAAGGTCCTTGAAAGCAGCGTCAATGACGTCCTTTGTTGGAACTATTTTCCATTTAGGTATCATCTCTTCGACTCTAGTTAGCAGATTGATCACCACCGGATGTGGCTTCACCTTCTCAGATATCTTACACATTGGAGCGACAAGAATGGCACCATTCCAAAAGGAAGGATCTTTCTTGTGAAGCAATAAAGTGACTGCACCTCCCATGGACTCTCCATACAAGAATCTGCCCTTCTCCATGTACTCCTCTTGCGCTAGAAAAAATTAAGAAACATGGGTTTATAGGGTGGAGACAAATCCAAATAAGAAGTGATGGATGAAGGTGTTGTTGTATTGTAAATGTCATACCACAAATAGAGGTGTAATAATTGTAGCAATCATTTACAATGTTGCTAAACTTCTTGATGTAGCAACGTGATCCCATGGACCGACCATGACCTTCAAAGTCCATTCCAAAAACCGCATAACCGGCTGAAGCCAGTCTGATTCCGCATTCTAAAACCGAACAAAATGTTGTTTGGTCAAAATCAATACCAGGTTTTGTTTGAATCAATACCAGGTTTAGTTTCAAACACCTACCTAACATAATCAGTTTCTCGTACCTAGCCATATATCGAAGATTTTTACAGTTCATGTAACATATACAACAAAATGCGATTATCGAGAAGGGTAATTAATTAATTTGGTAGAAGATGGTACTCTCTGGCCGAGGGATGGCTAAAAATTAAATGCAATTAAATAACATGCATGGTCTAGGGGTCGTTCGCCAACCCAAACCAACCACATAAGACTTGTTGACCCACCCTTCCTAAAACTCAAAGTGTAGATGACTTTACTTATCAAATGTATTTAAGAAATAACATTTATCACACCAGCATATCCTTTAAATGGTTCTAAAGGGTTCACAGCGACGATAACACAAAAATGTCCTAACATGATAATCTTAGTTAGCTAAACATCTCATATCTTACTAAGACTAAATAATTTATCCCCTGTTTTCTTCAATATATTAAAATTCATAACTCAACACAAGAGCACATAAAAAGAAAAACATAGCGAGCCATGCATGGATAAAAAAAACTAGATAACTAAATGTCATATAACCCACCGCCAAGTCGTTATTATATTCATGAACGGAAAAAAAAAGAATCAATTTTTTATTTGGAGATAATCTAAAATATTCCTCTGATCTAATGCATGGAGGAAGAGGATCGATTAAGCACCTCTCATGGAGTCGCTACACTCCATTCCGTAACCTGCAAATGGATTTTCATGGTTTATATTTTCTAATCTTGTAATTCAATCCTCTTGAACAACTCACCAGAAAAAGAAAAAAAAAGAGATTTAAAAACAAATTTACCATGGCAGAGGAAAACGAGAGCTTTGGGAGAAGCTGATGGAATCCATCTACAAGTAAACAGGTCAACACCTCTCGAGTTTCTTATGTAATCCTGTTTCAGGAAACATCATGGAGACTCTTTATCACACTCATTTTTTCAACCAAGGATGAGGAAAGAGAGAGAACCTCGTGGTATTGGTATTCAGACTTCATTTGTTATAACCGGAGTTGATGAATGTTTTGCCGATTGATGGTGACAGGAGCGCAGAGAGATGTCACACACGGAGACAACAAGGAAGCTGATGAATAAGGTTTTTTGAGGAAGGCGTTGTAACCAACTTATATAGACTTATCCCCTATTTGAGAAGTGATTTTGGCACATGTTATGTCTACAATTATTTTCAAAAAAATAATATGACATGGCTACTAAAATTGGTAATATGGCTTATAGATTAATATGACATGGACAATTACATTTAATATTAATTTATATTTTTGGTAAACTTTTTAAAATATGGTAACAACTCATATATTATATTTATTGTCAATTTATATTTTAGAAATTTTTTTTAGAATATGGTAATAACACATAAATCATCATTAAAATAAATATATTTAACTATGCCATCTAAAATTTCGAAATATCATTTAATTATTTATTTTAAAATTCTAAAAATTTTCAAAAAAATGTATACAATTTTTTTTACAAAACTATAAAATTAAATTTACATTTAATAAAATAATATGACATAGCTACTAAAATTGATGACATGGCTTATAAATTAATATGACATGGACAATTACATTTAGTGTTAATTTATATTTTTGTAAACTTTTTAAAATATGGTAACAACTCATATATTACATTTATTATCGATTTATATTTTGGAATTTTTTTCAGAATATGGTAATAACACATAAATCATCATTAAAAATAAATATATTCAACTATGACATTTAAAATTTCAAAATATCATTTATTTATTTATTTTAAAATTATAAAATTTTCAAAAATGTATACAATATCTTTACAAAATTATAAAATTAAATTGTAAATCATTAATTTCTTATATATTGTATATCTACAAATTTTATAAGTATTGTTTAATTTTAATTTTGAAAATTATGCAATTTTTACATATTTATTTAATATATTTAATTAAAATAAATAAATAGAAAATTGTTTTTATCTTTATTCTTATGTTTAATTAAATCAAATTTATACTAAAATATTGATAAAAAATAAAATTTACAATATTAATAAAAATTTAAATATAATTTATATTTATCTGTTAAAACATATTTTAAAAATTTTTACTGTACATAGTGCATGAAGACACCTAGTTTATAGAAAACAATTGGAACACAGAAAATGATTTTTCTTTTCTCTTGTAATTTCTAGACGTCATAATGTGCGTATGAATTAGAAGAGAAGAGACCCATCCATCCATTAATTGGTCAGACCATTCTACAGTAAAATGTAACAAGTCAACAACCAACTCGTAAAGTTAATAACAACAAGAGAGACCACCCAAACGGACAAAAGTCTTACAAAAACACATCCTCTTTTAATCTCAAACATCATCCTCCTAGGGACCAACAAAGGATCACTATTTCACGTACATATTATCCCAACGTTTCGTAATACCGTCACCAAACGCGCATTGCAAAACGCTAATCCTCTCTTGGAGAATTGTTTCCTTTACACCCTCCATCACTTGTTCTTCCGCGTCCATTATCAATTCCAAGTGGTCCAGAAACTTCAACTTGCTCTTCATCTTCTTCAGCTGGGAATTAAATGAAGACAACGATGGATCAAGACTTAAAACAACAAACAGAGAGTGTGGAAAGGAGACGACCCCAAACGTTCTCATCTTTATTAATTTTAGAACCAACCAACAAACCAACCTGTTGATCTATTATACTCGCAGCTAACTGTTCCATCTCTCTTTCTTCTTGATCAGCCAGTATTTTTGCGTGAGCCGCCGCAGCTCCAAGAGCTGTTGCCACTGACGCTCTCATCCTTAAACCTACGGGTAGATCCTCCTGAGTCCCTTCTGAGAAGAAACAACGGATTATAAACCTATAAATTTTCGAGCTTTCCATTCTAAATTAGGGACTACTGATTGGATCATTATGCAATAGTTACCTTTGTCTTCTTGCTGTTCCTCCATATCTGATGTATCTTTGTCTCCATCAGCTCTGAGAATTGTTATTAGATTAGACTTGGAAACGACAAGAGACGCCAATGTTAAAGGGGTTGGGGAATCGAACCTGTAAACTGCAGAATCACCAGTTGTTTCGAAAATATCTTTTGGACAAGAGGCTTCATCACAAAGAGCAGCAATTGCAGCTTTTGCAGCAGCGGCCGTGACAGATGGACCAACTTTGCATGCCATTGCTGCGACCTATTGCACAATTATGTTATAGATTCCCACCAAAGTTTGACAGCACTCTTTTTTTTTTGAATTATACAGAGGTATCCTGGCCCCATAGAAGTGGTCCAGACTAGTTTGACAGCACTCTTTGCTACAGTTACAATCATATACGGAAAGATTTTGTTTATTAACCTGTTTCAAAAGTGAACAATCACCATCCGATAGCATTGCAACATGTTTCCTTTTTGCTGGAGGCTCATCTTCATCGACGACACGATCTTCTTCCTTTTCTTCCCTCGTCTCTGTCTCCTTCTGTTCTTGACCGTCAGCCTTCATACGTTCAACAACATTGGAAGGAGACGAAAGGTTCCCATCCTCGGAGGTTGGGATAGAGGATCTGAGTCTTCCAGAGGCAGATCCCATCAGAAACTCTCCAAAAGGGAGCTCAATGAGCTTGGAAATACAATCAAGCCTAGTCTTCGTAGAAACACTCTGTGCAATGAGCTCCCAATCATCTCCATGTTTGAGAACAGACTCTAGCAAGAGAAGGGTCTCCTCCTCGGTCCAGTCAGCTGTACCAGAGCTCCCAATCAGCTTGAAATCATCTGCTGAGTTGTTCTCCCCATAGTCTCCGTTCTTGAAACACTTGTCGCATAAAGTGACATTACTCTGCCACCAAACATAGTATGTTAATAAATAAAACAGACAAGAAACAAACAAACAAAACAAAAAAAAGGGTATACCTTGGTATGTTGATAGAAAGGACGTTCTCCACAACGCCCACAGACCAACAACGGCTTCTTGAAGTCAGCGAACACATCTGAATAAGAAGTGAGCGGCGAGAACTTGAAGGCAGGCTCAGCTCTTTCCTCAACGTGGGGAGGTAAGGTAACAGGCCTCATGGAAACAGGAGTGGCGGTTACACGGATCCCGGAAGGAGTCCCCTGTTCGAACTTAACTTCACTCTCCTCCTCATAATCATCACTTTCCTTGAGGAAGAAGTTGATCAGACCCCAGTTCTCGAGAAAGATAAACACTTTACGGAGGAGATTGACGTCGCCGACGAGGTGCTTGCGGACGCTGGTGAAGGTGAGGCGGCGAGAGGTGTCTTCTCTGTACTTGTTGATGATGAAGTCTCTGTACTCCTTGTAGACCTTAGGGGTTCGAGTGATGGAGGTCTCGCTGAAGAACTCGACGAACTCGCGTCTTTCGATTTCGTGTATGTCTTCCCATACGAACCAACCTAATCGATTAAAATCCCCAAATTCAATTTAAATCAAACCCTAGAAGGAAGTGATTCGTGTTACAGAGGAAAGAAGAAGAGGGAGACGTTACTGGATTGAGAAGGAATAGTGTAGAGATCAAGGTCTGCTTCTTTGAAGCTGCTTCCGTCATTACTACTCACTTCCATCTCCTCCCTTTGAAATCTCTCTTCTCTATCTATCAATCGCAACGTCCAGTCCAAAGTCTGTTTCTCGTAAATAAAAATAAAATTAAAGAAAAGAAAAAGGGGTCAATTTCCTAATTA
This sequence comes from Raphanus sativus, assembly GCF_000801105.2. Taxonomy (NCBI): domain Eukaryota; kingdom Viridiplantae; phylum Streptophyta; class Magnoliopsida; order Brassicales; family Brassicaceae; genus Raphanus; species Raphanus sativus. Next base: position 10,659,715 of record NC_079513.1, on the reverse strand, counting down.
CTTCGGACCTTGGTAAATCTTTTTAAGAAGATTAAAATTACAAAACCAGGCCCAAACGTTTTACCTCCTTTTCAAAGCCCAGGAGTCTAATATCATCCCTTTATTTATGTGTCCCTCTTACTTTTTTTTTGTAATGTTAATTAACTTACTACCTGAATGTCAGAATAGTCACAAAAATAATTAAATACTACTAAAGAATAGTCACAAAAATAATTTGCAGAATACCTCATCTATTATATTAAAAGAGAAGTCATGACTTATTTCATGTGTGATTTTTCAATTTGGACAATTTCTTTAGAAAATAATTAAATGAATTCTTGTATACGTATTTAAAATTTTTAATTATTCTAGAAAAAACAAATAAATATTCCTATATTTTCTCTGAACATCTTAACAAAATATTTGCATATCTTTCTTTTTACAATATAAATATATATTTCGTATTTATTTAAAATATAAATCTATATTTTGTTTTTTAATTAAACAAACCTTTTAAATATTTAATTGATTTCATAATTATTTAAATTATAAATGTATATTTTATTTTTACTAAAACAAACCTTTTAAATATCTAATTAATTATGTAATTATATTAAAATCATGTACTATTTTGTATTAAATTTGTGATATTAATTTAACTATACTAATATTTTCAGTTAAATCTTGATCTCTAAAATATAAGATTTGTTAATTCAGAATTTTTGTACATGTGTTGAAAATATACTATCAATATGAATGATCAGTCTACAAATGCTATTTTGAAATTGCATTTTTAGTTTATGTTATTAGATATAGTATCATGTTTAACTTTATATTTCAATGATAGAAATATAGGACTGCTTTATTTTACAGAAAGATAATCAAACTTATTTTTATATAGACCATATTCATATATCTTATATATTAAAACAGAAGTCACGATTTTTTATCTGTGATTTTTTTAAACTGGACTATCTCTTAGATAATTATTTTGATAATATCTATTTGCATAATAATATCATAACAATAATTGTGATTGCATTTTAGTATTTTCTTTCCTGAACAACTAATTAAACATATTGTTAATAAAATATTTTCCTCCTGATTTCTTTCCTAAACATATGCTTCTTTTTTTAACTCGAAGAAAGTTGAGATACATAGTGTCGATAAGAAACCAAAGACAAAGAACATAAACCAAACAAAATAAAACAAAGACATAAATAGAGCCTAAAACTCATATATGTCCACAAGTCTATTCTTTTCATCTTTCCAAAAGAATTTGATATCAATGGAGCTGACCTAAGGAGAAAATGTCTTGAGCAATCCCAACCCTGAAGAGAATATCACCAAGCCATACTAGAACCAGCAACATCAGAAACAATCGAGAGGTCAAATCTACACCAACTCCAGCAGCTGTTATCCATGTGAAACTTGCATGACCAGAAACCACCACTAAAACTAAGATACAAGGACAAAAGACCTTGAAACGCTACTTGGGAAAACGTCAAAGAAGACCACCAGCTCTTACACGCGGACACTCGCAACGCAGCTAAGTGACCTACAGAACAAAGACTGCCCACCTCTTCGCAAGAGAAAAACTGAAGATCAAGTTAACTGCTTCGTCTAGAAACCATCTCCCAAAACCACAAAAGACCAAGATAGGGTCTAGTAGATACCTCCACAGCGAACATAAATAACAAAAAACAAATCCAAAAACCCAACTTAGGATGCGACGAAGTGAGTGAAACAGCAAGAACCAAACAAAAGCAGTATTCTCACGACTTCAAGCTAATACTAATTCACCACAGAAGAACATAAGTTCCGGTGATCGAGATACTAGAAAAATCATCATTCTCAGAGACACAAAGCCGGCGATAGAAATGCTAGAGGAACCATCTCCTCCCGGAGACAGAAAGCCGGCGGTAAAGAGCTATAAGAGCCTCTTTCTTCGGAGTCTTAGCCGCTTCCGGTGACGGTGAGAACCACTAACCACCGAAACAAGAGAGAGAAGACCGATGGCTGCTCTACCACATATGCGTTTTTTATCAACATACATATGCTTTTTAACTTGTGATTTTTAATTTTGTTGATTTAATTGTAGATATAACCATGATTTTAAATTAAAATGACCACTATAAAACGTATATTTTCTGATATTTAATGTTGTTATTCATATATGTTTTTAGATCATATGACACAACAAACTATAAGAAAATAAATGTAGATTAAATATACAAATATAGGTGAGTTTGTAATAATTATGAATAAACAAACAAATTATACAATTTATTATATTTGAAAATAATATAAATAATTAAATATGGATATAAAATGAAAAAACACCCGTACGGTTGTGCGGGTCAAGATCTAGTTATTCATTAATGTAATTTTTTTTGCTTGTTATGAAGGAAATTAAGACATTTTATTTTTAGTCAAATTCTAAATTTAACGACAATAGTCTAATACAAGTCCAACAGTGTGATTATTGTTCCATTGTGCGGATTAATATTTTTAATGTGGGTAATACATAAAAATAAAAATTGTCCAAAAAAAATTCAGTAAAATAATTGATCCAACGGTTAGAATATATTGGACTGTGGGAGCAACATTAGATTTTGTTATTTTCTTCTTTTTTTTGTTTGTTAATACATTATTTTTTTGTGAAAAAATATCTTTTTTAAAAAGGAAAAAGGAAAAAGGAAATTGAGAGTAAAAAAGGAAATTGGGAGTTGTGACGCGTTATCCGTCAGTTATATATTTGAGATGTTGGGACTCTCTAACCAACGTTAGTTCTCTGATTCCACTCCAGTTCCACTTAGGGTTTCTTTCATATCTCTCTCTCTCTCAATTGTTGCAATGGCAGGACCTGCTTTGTTATTTGTAAAGCAACTTGGTGAAGGTTCCTTTGGTTCGGTCAGTCTCTATCAAGGCCTTCGCTACGACGGCACTGTGGCTTCCGTCGCGGTCAAAACCTCCGACCGTCAACACGCGGAGTCTCTCTTCAGAGAGGTTCAAATCTTGTCTGAGTTCAAAGGGTGTACGAGAATCGTCCAGTGCTACGACACCAGAGTGAAAGCAAGTCTCAACCAACTTAATGGTCGCGTGGAGTACAAGATTCCCTTGGAATACGCTCCTGGAGGAAGCCTGAGTAGTTTCATCAACAAATTCAAAGACGATAAACTTCCTGATCCTATGATCAGAGACTTCACACGTATGCTTCTCGAAGGCTTAGCCACCATCCACGCACACGGGTACGTTCACTGCGATCTCAAACCGGAGAACATCCTCGTTTTCCCTAGCTACGTCAACAACAACGGCGTGTGGAGATCTTCCTTCCAATTGAAGATATCTGATTTCGGCTTGTCGAGAAGGGAAGGAGACAGCAGCTGGTGGGAACCTAGTCGTCCCTTTGCTGGAACATCGATCTACATGTCTCCGAACTCGGTTTCTTACGGTGAGACAGAGAAAGACCTAGACTTGTGGTCGTTAGGGTGCTGTGTGCTTGAGATGTACACTGGGAAGAGACCTTGGTGGCATAAGAACTATGAAGCGGATGATCTCATGAAGGACAAAGAGCCACTGATTTCGAGTGATCTTCCTTTGGAAGCAAAACTCTTTATCTTGACTTGCTTTGCGCGGAGAACAAAAGACGCGTCGAGATTGTTGAAGCATGTCTTCGTGGGTGGAGACGGCAGGAAGAAGAACACACAGCCTTCTCATGTGAGTGATAAATTTGATCTTCAACTGGCTAACTTTATTAGAAACAATGTTTCTAAAACCCAAAGCATTCGTGTACCTCCTGCTGCTACTCAAGTCATGCCTCACAAGACCATCATGGCCTAGTTTTGCTCCTGTTCCACTTTTTCATGTCATCTTTTTTAATCAGTAGTAAATTACGTTTTTATATAGATTTAGTAGAGAACTTACGTTACACTGCATCTTTTCTTCTATTTCTTCTTATATCGTTTATCTTTTTACAACAACACAAAGATTACAGAACACCCTGAACAGAGTAATTTTCACAAGATTGTGAGTAATCTTAAGTAGCATACATCTTTGTTTTGTCTTTAAACAACAAGAGGTGCCTTTTAGGTGAATGCAATAGCTTAATTGTTGATAATAATTGATATATAGAGTATCTTCCAACAATGCATGAACTTATTGGTGCAGCTAATCCTTCATTGGGCATCAAAACTCTCTCTCCCATTGACTTGAATTAGAGGCCTGAACCTTTTGCAGCAGCTAATCCTTTCATTGGGCATAAGCGTTTCTTCCAAAGGACCAAAAAAATCCTTGTCCAAGAATGGTTGTGTAATTTTATACTGCCTTCTGAGTATCCCTACAAGAACTTTCAAGACTATAAGCTACCCAAACAAGGTTTACAAAACTCGGTGGATCTGTTCATCTTTGTATGCTTGCTTGGTCACTATCGAAATAATCTCATGATCGAATATGCTGAGGAAAATCCACTCTGAACCCATCACGATCATGTATCCCTGTCTGCCTTGTCTATTTCCATTATGTTAAACTACTTAAAAGAAGTAGTTTGCAGAGAGAGGCACATTACAATAACAAAAAGCATGTAAAGTGGCGGATGTATTATATGATTATATTTTGGTGGGGACAAATCCTATATAAACTTTTAAAAGATAGCTAGAAAATGATATTTACCTTCGTGGGACAAATCCCTTTGCATAAGGATACCAAAAAACAAACTTTTTCGAAGAAGCTTTAATTTAAGTCTACAGTTTCCAAAATTGGAGTTCTGATGGAGCACAGTGGAGTTTGATAGATTCGGATGCGAGAGACCATCATTCGCTCTCCTCATCTGAATCGCCATTTCCTTCAACGAACGCCTCTTCTCTCTCTCTCCCACTCTGTTTCCGTTTTGTGGTTGTATAAAGATAAATGACGTAAATAAGTAAACAATCAGCACCAGTGGTCTAGTGGTAGAATAGTACCCTGCCACGGTACAGACCCGGGTTCGATTCCCGGCTGGTGCATTAGGAAAGAGCTGTGAAGATAATGGCAATAGCGTCGGTTGGGTCCTTCGCATTCATCTGCTTCATGTGATGAGATTAGCCGCACCTGAGCTCTTCTTTTTTTGAATCTTATCTTCTTAACAAACAATTTATTCTTATTGTGTTCATCTTGGTATTCTAACTATGAGCATTATCTTCTCTACTTTCTTCAGCTCTGTACTCTAATTATATTGAATATTAAAAGATTGATATATAACAATGTTCCAGATATTTTGAGTTTGCAATTATAATGGCTGGCTAATTCTGACCAGACTGGTTTGCACAATCTTGTGGTCAACCTTACGAAAGCATCCATCCAACTTTACTTTGTTATGAAACATCAACAGGTCCCTTTGGCACAACAGCTTGGTCGTGGTATATGGTGTCTGATACTTTGCTCGGTGGCCAATACCGGAGCACAGATCTTCCAACTATGTTCTCAATCGGGAGTGGACCCCTGCATACACACTCACACAGAAGTCAGCGCGGACACAATTATTATACCATGAATCTACACAATTAAATACTGGTTACCAGAATGCTCATAATAGGTGATACTATTTGATATTCCAAACTGATTTTTCATTTTGAGATTTACCATTTGTGAGAATCAAAGCTCTTGTTGCAGTTGTCTCCGAGTACAGAGATTATAACCTTTGGGAACAAACTGCAAGTGAGGAGCAAACGCTATCAACAATCTATATCTTTAAACAAGGATGAGCATGTGGTAATAGGGAGTGGTAATAAGTATAATTTGCTCACCATTGGAATACAAAGACTTGAATGGTTGAGAATAGGATCAATTAACAAGTGGATTGTATAAAAAGAGCTTACTTCAACCCAGTACAGTCATGACTCGTGGACCTTTTGATGCAGCTAATCCATTGGGAAGCAAATCTCTCTATAACTTTGATTTGAATTAATTAGAGACCTGAACCTCTTGCTGCAGCTAATGGTTGTGAAATTTTTTGTTTCCTTCTAAAGATCCCTAAAAGAAATTTCAAGACCATATTCCATAAGCTACTCTACAACCCAATAACAATTAACAGATTCATGCAAAGTGAAGCTTTGGGAAGAACAGTCACTTGTAGTGATATTTAGTTGGTGATACATTCTCAGGTATTCAGCCTTAGGTTGATGAGTTAGTGAGTCTTATCACTTATAGATTTAACAGTGTAGTTTTGTAGCTAACTAATATATAATATATAACACGCTTCACGGTTCCTCTTTTATAGTGAATAACTTGACATATATTATTTTATTAGAACTTTAGTTAACTAAAAGAAAATTCTCAGAATCTCACGATAAAATACAACAACATTGACGACTACGTCCGTAAGGTACACATATAGCACAACTAAAAGGTGGTTTGTTTACTCCACATCTATCACTATAATCTGCTTTCTTTCTACATATCAATACAATTAAAACAGCAGACATTTTTTAGACATCCCCTTAGTTTTTAAACTATTTAAAACTATTTACAGCAATGCCATTACAATTTAATTTTAATAAAAAATTTGAAACAAAATATTGTTAATCAGTAACGATAATTGAGAATATGCCAAAAAAATTCTCATTTACCAAATCTTACTAGGGATAATTTGTAAACTACCCTATTTAAGATTGTAATTTTGAAAAATATAATGTTTTGATATAATTTTGAAAACTACACTTATTTATGCTTTATAAGACTCTTTTGCCATTTATTTAAAGTTTAAATTCAAAATATTTTAATAATGAAAAACTCGAAACTATTAGTATTGTAATCATCTATGAAATAATTTTTTGAAGTATAATATTTGTGGGATATAGAGCATAAACTTAATCTTTTCTCTAATGGATGGTCAAGAAACCAGCCAGAATTGAACATATTTATGTTTTTGCTCCATATTGCACGATTGTATTATTTTCGTAGAAAGAAGACAAACTCTTAATTTCCCAAGCATTTGAAGCTATATTTCAGATATTGTTACGATACGGAACATATCCATTACAGGAATAGGTTAAAAGCTTGTGAATGTTTTTTTCTTGAAAAAAAAGGCTAAGCTTGTGAATGTTTCGCTTAACTTTACGAGAAACATTATGTATTTTTTTCTAAAAAAAGTTTTACTTGTGATGAAATAAGAAAGCTATGTTGATTATAAAATGTGTTTAAGAGTCTATAGTCTATAGCAAAAAAAAATTATCAAACTCCAGAACATCTTTGACGATTGTATCTACCTCCTCAGATACAAAATAAAAGAAGCACTACAATGATTAAAAAGATACGAAAACCATAAGTTTTAAACAAAGAATATCAAATTCCAGATTTTCTTGTTGACTTAAAATAAAATAAATAAATCATTTATTTTTAATTTTCTATTTCTATTAATTTATTAATTTAAATATTGAAATTTTTTACTCACAATAAGGTTAATTTAGTCACTTCACTTATAAATAAGTTTAGTTATCAAAAAATTAAAGATACGGTGTATTTTTCAAAATATAATCTTATTTAATGGCAATTTCCCAAATTTTCCCATCTTACTATCCCTATCGTAACTATATTCCTATTAATTAATATATATATACTACCGTCTAAAGACGTGAGCTTCGAATCAAAATGGTAATTATCACTTTGGTAAAATAGGTAGATCTGAGTGGGATGTGGCCTGTGGGGATGATAAGAGAAGCTCTCTTTGAAGTCAGGTTCGATCTCCAATCTCTTTTTCTTAGAATCCCAAAGTTTGTAGCTTACGATGGACTTATCTGAGATCATCAATCTCTATGTGCTGGCATCTTTTGTTTTGATGTTTCTCATGTTTACATATTTGTTTATTCTCTTATTTTGCAGGAAACTGGTAGATTAATCCGCTGTTCATAATTTGTTGGCCTTTTTGTGTGGTGGATTTGAAGACAATTGTGTTAAGATTCGGCAAACAGCTGGTTTTATATCTATTAAGTTTGTGTCAATATTCTAATTCTAATATTCATTATACTTAAATCATGCCTACATTAATATGCAGTGATTCTCCATTCCAAATATGAAAGGATTTTTTAGCATATGGGTTAAATTTCCGAGTATATTAATTAAAATTATATAGAATATATTAAAAAATTATTTTAAAACATAATTAAAAACTAAAAAACAGAGTAAAAGTTGTCTATTAATTCAATCAGTGGTTCAACCGGTAATTGTGTTTCGGGTTTTATTGGATTTTTTAAATTTTAGATGTTTCATTAAACCCGAACCGAATATATCTTGAGTCGCCGGGTTTTAAGATGTTTCATTAAACCCGAACCGAATATATCTTGAGTCGCCGGGTTTACCGGTTCAACCGTGAGGATGAATTGGGTTTCAAAATACTGCATAAAACATAATATCGATTCACCTAAAACCAATATTTTTAAACCCAACCCGGACACTAAACCGGATGACCTTCCGGGTCACCGGGTTGAACGAGGTGAACTGCGGGTTAATAAATAGATAAATTTTATTATATAATAATATATTAGTTATGAAAATAAATATATAGAAACTAAAATTAAGTATTTTCTATTTTATAAAACATAAAATAATATTTTCGATATGTATATTTTTTATGTTTAATAACATTTAGAAAATATTTAACTTTAGTTTATATTTTTGTTTTTATTTGACATAAAAATATCAAAAATAGTTGAGATTATTTAAAATAATTGTAACAAGTTAAGATTTGTGACATTTCACAAAAAGTATCAAGACTTAAAAATTCATAAACATTTATATGTCTATTGTGAATAATAAAATTAACTTTAAATCCAAAATATACCAAAAGTAAAACATCATTAATAAATTGTCGATAACAAAACTAAAAAACCTAATTTATTAATTAAAAATTATACAAAATAGATTATAAAAAAGATTTTAAAACATAATTAAAACCAAAAAAAGTAAAATTATCTATTAGTTTAACCAGTGATTCAACTGATAACCGGGGTATAGTGGTTTTTAGTGGGTTTTATTGGTTTTAAAATTTTGGTTTTTGCATTAAACCTGAACCGGATATATTTTGGGTCACCGGATTTACCGGTTCAACTGTGGGTCTAAGTCGGGTTTTAAAACATTTATAATGAGACAAAATAATTTTTTTTAGATCAAGAGTTCTTTGGAAATTTAAAAGACATATTAATTTTTAGTCCGTTAATATTAAACTGATTGGTGGGTCGGGTCCATAAACCTGGTAACTGCATCAATATAAATAAGTTTCTTCAAACATTAAACATAAATTAAATAAAGAAGCGAATATGTAGGGGATATTTAAAAATATGTTATTTTTTTACGATTTGGTTCCTAATAATCTGGACAATATAAAATCTATATTCTGCATCTAACAACCATTTAAAGTGCCTGCTAATCGAATGAACTATTTATAAGTTTATGTGAATAAATTCGAATAATAAGAACATTTAAAGTGCCTAATAATATGGATCATATCTATTTTCTGAGTATATATCCAACAAATAAGAACATTCAACGAATTAAATCAATTATTCTAAACTCAATTTCGAAATTTGATTATATAACCTCTTAATCCCGTAAAATATTCTCTTAGATTTTGCAACAATTTTTTAACTAAAAAATAAGATTTTATCATAATTAATATTGTTTCCGTCGCCTTCTTCTCTTATAAATATTTGTACAAACCCGAATTTATGTAACAAATAGGTGTACGAAATCTATAAGGTATATACAGTTTGTAAAAACTCTAATTTAATAAATGGGCATAAGTACGAGACCTATAAATTATATGCAGTTTGTACAAATCCAAAGTAAAATATACATGTTTTCAAATACAACGTTCGATCACATTATTAATTAGGGATGAATACATGTTATTTTTAAAAATATAAATACTGATGTTACATTTTCATAAATTAATGACATTTAATTTTTATAAGTAGATTTTTAATAGAAATTAATATTAATAGAAACTCAATTAGTTTAATGGATTTTAAATAGGTTATTCAATTAAAAATATTTATATAAATGTGATTTAACTTAAAGTTAGTAGAGATCATATTAACTCATTTATATATATATCAACATTTTAAAAAAATGTTGTTTGGTTTTCGGTGCAGGTTGGGTTTGATATTGGTATTCGGATATAACACTATAAGAGTTGTTCGAGTATATAGGTCAGGTTTAAGAGAGTATAAAACTTTGATTTCCGGGTTGATCCCGAGTCAGTTTTTTGGTATAAATATTCTTGATTAATTATGTTAGGTAACTATTAAGAAAATATAATATATTGTAAACTTTAGGAATAAACTTTAAAAATAATTTCTGAAATGCATATGTCAAAAGTGTATAGTTATGGAATATGACATATTTAATATATTTACCAAAAATTGCATTAAATTAAATTAATATTAAACATAATATAATTAAAAAAAAACACAAATATAAAAAAATAAATTTCTCAAAAAATAAATATTAAAATATACCCGCCCTTTTTAAGGGTGGGTCAAAATCTAGTTCCTCTGAAATCACAATCAGAAGAAGCATCCATAATTTCTGAATTAGCCACCACAAGTAAATATATTTATATATAGTTATATACGGTAAGTCATTATTTTAAGTTTCTTACTAATATGTAAGATACAAATGGTTGTAAGAGAATATAAAGAGGAAAAATGAACTTACGAGTGGATTGAACATCAACGAAAACTGAAGCAATGATTAAAAGAGCAACAAAGAAATAGACTAATAAAATGTGAAACAAAATAATATAAGGAAACAAAATAATAAATTGAGAAAACCACAAATGCTGTGAAAAGTGTCTTCAGAACTCTTCGTTTCAATTCTTATCATGTGCAATTTTGAAAATGCAATAGGTATTGTACCAATTAATGTCATTAACAAAAATGAGAGATGAATGATTGAAAAAAAATAATTCATGTGAATATTTTGTTTCCGGTGTGTTTATTATCAAATGTAGTTGTAGGTTCAAGTGTTAATTATATAATGTGATTGTATGATAGATGAAGAATTGAAAATAAAAGTTTTAACATTAAAAAATTCATCGAAATAATCCAAAATTTTTGGGGTAGAAAATTATAAACCACCAATAGACAATATAAGAAACTTCAAAAAAACATAGATAATAAAGATAAAATTTAGGTTTAAAAGGACAAAAACAAACACAATGCATTACAATTTACGGTTTAATAATTTAAATGAAGTGAACGTTTTATAAATTACACTTAATATATATTATTCAGTCAAAGATTTAATTCATACAAATAATTCTGTTAACATATATATGACCAAAACCTAAAATACAAGTACAATCTTAAAAAAATATATCTAAGTTACTGTTAAATTGAACAGAATTTTTCGTAGATAACACATAATGTAAGGTTTTATGGAGTGTTCATGTTTTAATAAAAAAGATATCAGTAATAATTTGAAATAATAAATTAAATTATTGCATGAAAACTATGATATTGTTGTGTTTGAAAATATTGTATTAAACTATTAGAAATATGGTAACTATTAAAATTATATACCACTAATCATATAAATCAAATTAAATATTATATGTATAAAATGAAAATAATCACCGGCACGATTGTGCGGGTCAAAATCTAGTTCAAGATTTGAATTTGATGAATACATTACATTCAAAATGGGTTTGAAAACTACACTTATACATATGTGATAAGACTATTTTAACTCACATTTTAATAAAGAAAACTAAAATCTGAAATTCTTAATATTCTTATTAATTTTGAGATAAAAATAAAAATTATTAGAATACTTAAATTTATAATTTATAATTTTATTGTTTCGAAGATTATCTTTTGAAAACCGGTTAATAATATACATATAAGATTTTAAAAATAGAATCTATAAACCTAGAATTTTAATCCGTTCTAGTCTTCTAGACAATGTTTCATAGTGCATTCATCTACTGGAAACCCAGAATATCGACACCACGACTGAGGGAGGCTCATTACTTTCAACTATTGAACCATTTGCTTCATTAATTTTGTTTTTCTTTTTGAGAACATGCTCTTGAACAAAAGCAAGGAAGCTGTTAGTACCAATTGGCTCCTTTATTTCCGATCTCGCAGACTCGTTCCTTTTATTCAATGTTTTGGTTAATCCTTTATATAGACAGCTTATTTCATGTCTGCAACTGGCATATGTTGAATAGGAGGATCGTTTGATCCTATCTCCATCAATTTTGATTCTCCAAAAATATATGGCATCACTTTGAGAGTCTCCCTCAAATGATTAGAGATATGCTCCGCTCCCATATTTACCGGGCATGATACACCATAACTCTATGTAACATTTACTTCAAAAGTTGCACCCACAAGAAAAGTAAGATATGTATTTGTACAATTGTTTCTTTAAAACGTAGAATAAAGAAGATCACCGTATCACATCTACTTAAAACAAACGCTAAATTGAATCAAATCATTGAATCTCCGAAGGTACTAAACAACGCGACAATAGATATTTTATTTGGTAACCAATAGATAAACATTTTTTCAAAAAAAAAAAAAACAAATAGATAAACATGGCAACTGCAATCAATCAGAGCATATAGATGCAAGGAGAAATAGACACCTGAACTTCTCTAAATTGGAGAAGAGATAGACATAACTTTGTATTAAATTTCAGTTTGGAGGATACATGTGATCTACACATAGGTGGTGATCGGTTAATGTTGTAGAAGCTGCACACAGCATTATTATACTTACAGCACTAATTTGACAACATTCAGACTTTATTAACTTTTTTGTTTCTACAGCATTGCTTTAAATTTACGGATGTACAACAGTTCTAGAGAGCAATATTTCTACAGCCTAGTTTTTTGAGCTTTCAAAGTATATTTAAGTTAGTTTTATTCCAATATATTAATTTGTAAACATTAAAACCCTAGTTCTTCTTATCATTCATCAGTTTTTTTTTTGCTTTTAAGTTTGATCTAACAATTAAATATCTTATTGTTATTCTTATGGTTATGTTTTTGTGTCTTATATCAAATCTATTTCTTTAATTATAAATTAGTCTATTTTATGAAAAATTTTAAAATTATTATTTTATTTATTTACGAGAATTAGAAATAATAAAAATCTTATGATGTATTTATTAATAAAATTTTATACATGTATAATACAATCTACAACTAAGTTATACCAATCATACTTTAAAAAAAAAAAACTAGAGCTAAAATTTTACAGCAATAAAATCTACAGTTACATCAAAAAATCTACATAAGTAATTCTATAGCAAAAAAAGCAAAGCTACAGCTTCTACCAATCAACCCCATAATCAATTTATTTATAATTCAATATATTCATATCTAAAACTGTTTTTTTTTATTTTAATAAAAAATTGTAATATTAGTTTAGATACTAATATTAAAATTAGTTTAAATTGTTAATTATGTTAGTTTAGTCATTTCACTTACAAATAAGTGTAGTTTTCAAAAATAGAAATAAAATTATTTAGTTTTCAAAATATAATCTTATTTAAAGGTATTTTTCCAAATTTTCTCTAAAAATTTTGTGGCATTTATTATTTGGGAATTCGGCCAAAAAAACTTCAACTTTGCACGAATTGCCAAAAAATACATGACCAAAAAAACACCAAATTTTTATTGATTTTACAATTAATTAACAATGTTTTCGTTGACTTGCCAATTTAACACGCCGTCAGTTAATTTAACAGAAAAGTTTGAAGTCGTTTACTGTTGGCCTTAAAGTGAAACAACGTCGTTTTCAAATGAGATGAAACGACGTCGTTTTAAATGATTTGAAAACGACGTCGTTTCACTTTAACGCCAACAATAAACGACTTCAAACTTTTGTGTAATTAACTGACGGCGTGTTAAATTGGCGAGTCAACGAAAATATTGTTAATTAATTGTAAAATCAATGAAAATTTAGTGTTTTTTTGTCGGTCCAAAGGTTCATGTATTTTTTGGTCATTTGTGCAAAATTGAGATTTTTTTTTTGGCCGATATTCCCCATATTTTTGTTACCAAAACATAAAAAAAGGGTTCAAGCATATATGTATTCTAATGTTAATTATCTCTGATTCTTTCAAGACTAGTCGAAGTGCCTGAGACCAAAATGATCATAAAGCTTGAAAACTGTCTGAAGAGGGTGCAAAACACATCCATACACGATAGTTCCAACTTCCAACAAAAAAAAAGAGAATCCTTTTTTGAACAACAAATTGAAGAGACAATCTAAACACTCAAAAAGATCCTTATTAGTTATTCCTCTGGGCAGCCTCCTTTGCAAGTACTCTTTCCTTGGCCTTTGTCTTGGCCTGAGATTTGGATCCCATTATGCCTCCTCCCCATTTCTTCCTGTACTCTTCGTACTTGTCGTTGAAGTTTGCCTATGATAACCAAAACCACAACCAAGTTCAACATCATCATCATAAGCATTTTTGAACTTCCATTGTCAAAAGAAGTACCTTGATAGCTTCGAGGATTTTGCTGAACTCAAGCTTGTCCTCATTCTTGACAGTGGTCAAACACAAGCAAGCAGCAGTCTTTTGGTGAACAACCTGAAAAAATAGGAGACAGATCAACTTAGCCAAACTAGAGACACGTGAACGAAACTAGAACCCAGAGGTGGAGATTAACACATACAGCTCCAAGACGAGATTTGCCTTTGACAATGCAGTAAGGGACTTCCATCTTCCTGCAGAGAGCAGGCAACCAGACGACCAACTCGATGGGGTCGACATCATGAGCAATGACAACAAGCTGTGCCTTGTTCTGCTCGATGAGGTAGGTCACATGGTTAAGGCCGTATTTGACAACAATAGGCTTCTTGGATTCAGAAGGCTTTCCCTCCGCTTCAGCTTGAGCCTTCTTGACAAGACGCTCTTTCTTGGCGGCTTTATCCTCCGGCCTATACTTGAGAAGTATCTTGAAGAGGCTGGTCGCTGCAATTATCATAGAGAGCAAATACAATATCCTGTTAGTTTTAATTAACCAGCAGATATAGTTAAATCAAATAAGTAACTAGACAGCCAATGTAGGCATTACCAAGATTCTTGTCGAGGGTCTTGGTGAACTGATTAAGGGCAGGTGGGACTTTCAACCTCTGCTTAAGGATCCTCTTCTGCCTTTGAAGACGGATAGACTTAGGCCATTTGATGTAGCGGGTAAGATCCTTCTTGGGAGGAAGAGCTCCACCAATACCAAATTGCTTAGGCCTCCTCTCGAATAGAGGGTTCGTTACTTTCTCCTGAATATATCACAAAAAAAAACATAACAGGAATGTAAGAAAAGACCAATGAAACATGTGAATGTTTCGAAATAATATAAAGAGATGATACCGTCTTCTTCTTGGCAGCAACCTTGACTCCTTTCTTCGGGGCCTAAGAAGAAAATCGTGGCGTAATTAATTACAAAAATTGAAGTTCAACGGTGAAAGTAACACGAGAGACGTTTGTGGATTCATTCATTAGCTTTAGCTGTCTTAAACCAAATCTAACAATCCTCAAAACCTAATAAGAAATGCTACTCGGAAACAGACACTAACTAGCTCATGCCAAATGAATACAACTCTAATTCGTTGATTCTGCAATATAAAAGCGAAAAGAGCGAAGAAGAGAGAGATCTACCATGGTTCGTCCAAATGGGTGGTTTCTGCAAAACGGACGGCGCTGGAGTCGAAAGACAAGTGTTTCTAGGGTTTTGCTTTATATATACAGTACAATCGATAGGGCTTCTTTATTTTTCTGTTATATAATTTCATTTTCAAAAATATCAAAATTTATGAAAGAAAATTACGGGGTGTTTACCAAAAAAAAAAAGTTACCGGGCCAAAAGATGATAATAAATCTTATTATACAAAATTTGGTTTTTCAAAATTAGATAAATATAAATCTTATTTTTATATAGGGATAATTTGAAAAATACTCTATTTATGTTTTAAAATTTGAAAAATACACTTCTTTTTCCCCTTTTTGAAAACTACACTTTATTATTTGTGATAAGACATTCTTATCCTTCGTTTATTAAAATTACAAATATTAATAACTAATCGTAAATCTGAAAATACTGTTTTTGTTATGTTTGTGATAAATATATTTTTTGAAATAATTGCATATTAATTATATGTTGGTGGTGTCTTCATGGCGTAGAAAATTAATGGATTGAACACGTTACCATCATCACTTAATGAAAACAGGCAAATCATTTTTTAAGAATGGAAAAATTGATTCATAAAATTCTATGAAACTGCAAAAGTCTTTTGTGTTTCATATGTACAAAGTTGACAACTATATCATTTCTCCTTTGAACCATTATGTGCTAACAAAAAGAGAAAAGGTACCATCAATACATGTATGTGGTTGTATATAAAGACAAAAATATCAAAATCGGAACAAATGATCATTTAACTATTGGCTAAAAATGTTCGTATTACTGACTGATAGTTTTTTTTAGAATCCTACTAACAAGAATGCGGTCAATTGTGATGAAAATCTGAAGAGCTTTTGTTTGGGTAGCAACAATTTAAGCTACTCGAGTTTTGCTATTTTCAGATTTGTTTTTTAAAAAAATATCTTAACAGTAGTTAGAAGGTATATCTATATAGCGGGTCTAGTATATGTTTCTGTATTTTTAAGATGATTTTTGTTTTTCTATAGTGCTTGGTCTCATATATTTTTAATGATGATAAAGAGAACAATGTTTCGGGTTAACATCCTACTGGTAAGCAATACATAAGAGATGGCAATACAATGGGGCATCTTTAATTTTTTAAGCATTGGCATCATTTGTTTAATCAAAAGAAATGTAAGATATACTTCTATACATATTGAGTCAATGATTTGAAACCAAAATCAACAAAAATCCTATTATTGTTGTATTTGTTAAAAAAAGAATCAGACAGAATATTTCTGAAATCATTTTATTAAGATCTTTAGCGTAGATATTCGAATAATTATAGACATTCAAATTGGATGATTTGGTCATTTCACCTTTAAACAAGTGTAGTTTTCAAAAAAAATAAAATTGATATAATTTTCAAAATATAATCTCAGGTAAAGGCATTTTTCCAAATTTCCCCTTTTATATAACCTCGGTCATAGGAAGTAATTTACTTTTCATTATTGAAATTAAATCCACATCACAATTGTAAAATGTATATGGTCATGTTCATGATCACCTCAATAGTGATATGTCATCTGGGAAAAAACTTCATCTTTATCGATTTTGACTTAAGCTTGATCGTTAGTGAACTAGAGTTTGCAAGACGAAATCTATTATATAATGAGCGAGTATCACTCCTCTTTATGGGACACGTGTCCTTTTTAAATTAATGGGCTGCTGTTTTATGGGCTTTTATCATGTGTGTTCTGTTTGTAACTGAGTTATGTCTGTTTGAAAGGGCCCATACGAGATTACGAGATCCGTTCATCTCGATAATTACATTAGGATTTCTTGATTTTTTGTTCTCCGTAGATCTCTAGCTATCCCTCTCCCTCTTCCTCCTCCGTTCTTCTTAAGTAATGGTGGTCATTACTCCTTCTGTCGACGCAACGATTCACGATTCCGTAACGTTTCTCCAATCCATTTATATAGAGTTCTCGAGGTTAGCTCTCAACCCTTTTCTTTATAGATTTCTCACACCATCGTTTCCGGCCTTTTTGAGGGTATCCACATCAGATTATCATTATTGTGTGTGGCGATTCCTGTTCCGGTGAATCGAATCTGACTCCATCTCTTCTCGACTCTCCAGCCATTCGATACAGAGCAGTAGCCTCTCCTCCCGTAACGCCTTCTCCATACTCCTATATATTGAGGTCCTCTATCATGCGTCGTCCTTCCACCTTTAACTCTTCTCCTCCACCTTTTAGTCGATCATCTCTGCACTATTGGATTCTCGCCGCAAACCCTAAACACTTTCCCCAATTCCTCTTTCTCTCTCGAAGAATCCGAATTCACGCTTTGAAATATCTGATGACAAAAAAAAGTGTAACCCTTTTGAAAGATTCAACGGCAGCATCTTCAAGCGACGAGGATGAGTCTCGGCCGCCTGCTAATCTAGATTAGCTGGTGGAAAATCGGGAACAAAGCGGTGAAGGCATAGACAATTCAAAGCGAGCAAAGAAGGATACTTCAGCTTCATCCTTTACACAGGGGGAATCAAAGTGTATGTATGTTACTGCTCTCTTAGATCGAATTGTAGACGTTTTTGTCTCCTGAATCCTTCTGCTAACCTATCAATCTCTCATTCTTAGGTTGAAGATGTACTCTCTATTTGCGTTTCTGGATTTCGAGTTAGCTGCTCTCATTCAAGAAGAGAAGTTCCTCAGCTTAGTTTCAGGTACCAGATGTTTCGTTCTTGATTTCTAATGTCTTTCTGGTTTAGAGAGAACTCATATTTCTTCAAACTCCTGATTCACCGTGTTTGATTTCACATTTAAGTTGTTTTTGTTTTCTGATTGCAGTCTTAGAGTTGGACAGTGTACTTACCTGAGCTTTAGGGAGATTATGAAAGGTGTTGAGCTCTTTGGTTTTAGAGCTTTTGTGGTCGTAAATCCTTACTCTTGTGCTGCACATAAGTCGTAGAACTTCTGTAGAATTGTAAGGTTTTATCTGCACAGTAAAACAGTAACACTGTCGTTTTCTTTGCGGAATAAGAGTTTCATCCACAGCAACAAAGGAAGACACTTTACCACCGATATGATCACATTTGATTTTGAAAAAGGAGGAGGAGGTTGAAACAAGTATCTATCCACTGGCGGTTAAGATAGAGCCAGCTCCGGAAGATGGAAAGTCTGGATCATCATCCACGAATGCTCAGATTACTAAAGCAAGCCACATACGTGAAGGAGAAAGGTGAGATCAAGCCAAGTGTGATGAAGCAGTTCCTATGGGTGAATGGGTCGAGATATGAGCTGCAAGATATCTATGGGATTGGGAACACGGTTGATGGGGCAGATGCAAAAGAATTGCGTTGTCTGAACCACGTGATACCATTGTTATGTCTTGCAGACAAATGGTATGTAATGATTCATATTTTTTTTTCTTAAAGAAGCAACAGCAAATGAAGTTCTGAGTTGGTTTATGTGTGCAGTGTATGTGTAGTAGATGTGCTAAGAGAGGAAAAGACAAAACAACAATGTCATTTTGGAGAAAAGTTTATACTTTTTTTTAATCTTCTTCTCTTCCCCAACACAGACTCCAAAGTTCTAAGTTTTTGGCTGCAAATTCCTCATTGAACCTGAACTCTTCCTCTGTTACAAGTTTTTACAATTTAAAAATCAGTTAGTAGCTTTAGATGTCCAAAATCCTTCTCAGTTTCTTTTCTAATTTTCTTCTGCTCTTCCTTTGAATGTTGCAGGAGACTGGAAACATCGATGTGAAAGGGGGAGGGGATGCCAACGACATGAAGGTGTGGAGAAGAGTCGGTGATTAGGAGTTGTGTTTTATAAAAAATGTATTATGTCTTTATCTTGCGTCTTTAAGAATAACTACTTTCCAACTTTATTTTTGTCTTTAAGAACTACCGTCTTCACACAATATATTCGGCTCTGAATAGGTCTTCATTAGGCATCTTAAACCAAATCATCTGTCCATACAAGGATATATTCAACTCAATCATTAAAATTTCAAACAAAACTTCATCCGGTGAATCGAGGACGTCATGATTTCCACTCTCCTAAGTAACAACCCGAGAATCATCCGTCTAAACTACACAACACATCAACACCCGGCCCCGCGCTTGCGCGGGGGCTACGCCCCCTAGTTCTTGTTAATGAGACAGTCAAATAGATGGTGAAAGAATCTTGGTATTCATCATCATTGTATGGGTTCTAGTGTCAATGAATGCAACACTGTGAACTAGGTCTTTTTGACAAGATGGGTCGAAGATTGTCACAGGCAATTGCGGGATTTGAATCTCTTCATCTCGCAATATTTTTGTACTCTTAACACAACAGTTTTATCTTCATCGAGAATAACTCGGAGGAATCATCGCATTCGAGTAACCACAAATGGCATCATTATCGTCACTATCATAAGATATGACTGATTCCAGATCATGGTCGTCGAAATCGATATCTGGTGCGATTTCGGATATCGAGTTGATCAGATACTGTCTTTTCTTTGCGGATTTGTTTGGACATTTTTTGCAAAGTGCCCTTCCTTCTGGCACAGGAAACATTTCGTTGCCTTTTCGAAGCTTTGTTTCTTTCGAAAGAATTTCTTGCGCCTAAATTTGTTGGGGTGTTTGGAGAATCGTCTTTTGAATTGTCGCACTTTTTCATGTGTATTGCACGAGCATGCTTTTTAGACTTTGAACACTTGATTGATAAATCTGGTCTGGCACATACTCTAAATAGTTGCTTTGATCTATCCATGAACTCTATCCAGAATTCCTTTTTCTTGCAGAGTTTATCCAGCATTCTGAAAATATATTCTTGGATCTGACAGATGATTTTTTTTTTCGATTGTTTGTCTTTAATCCCTGATGAATAGCTTAGTCTGTTGACTAAGATAATCATCAATGGAAAAGAGATAAACATGCTTTAAGGCTGGATTATTAAGGCTGTTAAGCGTGTAATACCTCTTTATTTGTCTTTTGAAGTGTTTCGCAAGATCTTTTTTTTTTTAGTGTGCAACATTTTGCTGAAAAGAATTCTTCTTCCGGTGAATTTTCTGTAAATTTCTCCAAGAAGCAACAGTATCATTGTCTGGAAGACTTATTCCTGTCTATATTCACAGATAGAATTCCACCATTCTTTAAAGTGCACTAGATATTTTTTGTAGTGAATTGTTGGATCACTAACTGCAAAGGAGATGTGATGGCTTCTGAATTCATCCGGGCATGGAATTCATCTAGACGGTCATTCCATTTATCAAAGGGAATGTCATCGAACGTGAAGATCATAAATTTTGAAGCAAAATGCTTATTTGGTATCTCTTGTTTCGGAGGCACATAATTTATTTCTCCATCACTTGAGTAGACTTTATTGATACTTGGCTCTTTCTTTAGAGGTGTTTGAACCTTCTCCGACTACAAATTGTTTTGGTAGAGATTCGTCATCTGGTCTGGTGCTATAATCATTGGAGCTTGTATCTAAAAACTGATCAATCTTTGCGATCATTCGCGAAGATGTAGGCTTAGGATCTCCCTGAGTTGCTGGCGATTTTTTATATATCTCTGAGCTTTTGCCTAGAGTAGTATCAAGTAGACTGGCCATTAAAATTTGATAATTCCAATGTCTTTGAAAATTCGATAAAATCAATAAATAAAAGAATTCTGCAAAATAAAATTTTCATTTTAAAATCCTAACTAAAAATATTTTTTTTTTCTTTTAAAAACAAAATCCTGAAAAAGAGATAATATAATTAACAAAAAAAACATTGTAGTAATATTAGTAATTTTGAGAAAAACGAATTTTAAAAATAGAAACTTTTAAAATATAATATATAACTGGATATTTGATAGTAATTTTATTTTTCAAAATCCTAGACAAAAAATTGTAGAAGATAATGTAATTTTATTTTTCTTTTCTAAAATACAAAGAAAACACCCTAAAATAATATTTGATTGTAGTTTTCATTTCTTTGATTGTAAAAGAAATTACAAAAAGAGATTTGTATCATATATTTTAACTCTTAACCAAAAGAGAATTGTAAAAATTTATTTGATAATATTTGTTAAAAGAGTAATTGATGATACATGATACTAGCTAGTAATTATTTAATTAACAAAGATGAATTTTAAAAATAACCATGATACGAATTGTAAAATTATTTAAGAATAATTTGAAATAATTAATTGATAGTGTTTTAATTTTTCTGAAATTCTAAACAGAAGATAATTGTAAAAAAAAATATATTATTATATTTTATTTATTAACTCTAAATAAAATAGTTTATAAAAATATAATTTTTAAAATAAAAACAAAGGTAAAATTTTAAAAATTATTTAGCAGTAATTTTAAAATAATCTGTGACAAACATGATATTAAAGGTCCAACAACTTTGTCTAAGTATATTTTTTAGAACTCATTCCTTTGTAATAGTATTGATAAAAACAATAGAATTTACTAACGTATCAATACAATTAAAACAGCAGACATTTTTTGGATATCCCCTCAATTTAGAAATATTTACAAATGAATGCCATTGCCTATTTATTATTAAATAAATTAAATAAAATGTGGAATTATGTTCCATGATTTTTGGGCTTTAACAAATCGAATTTACTAAATATTATTAACAATATAATTAGCAGACTTTTAACAAAACAAATATACAACTAAGCACAAACTAATCTAACGTTTACAGAATAAAAACCTTTGTTATGTAACCAGGATTTCTGCACTTTTAACAAATCGAGTTTACTAATCTTATTATCAATATAGCTAGCAGAGCTTTAACAAAACAAGTATACAACTCATCTAACGTGTACATAACAACTCTTTTTTTTTTTGTAAAACAAATGTAGGAACACTGCGCTTCTTTCGAAGCCATTACCTCAGGGAAGAAACAAATCTCCCAAACCACTACGACATGTGACATAACAACTCTTAAGTCATTTATATGATGTTCATTTTATTCTTTATCTACTAAATACGATTTAAGCCTAAAGAGTTATTCTTCAACTGCATATATTTCTTCCCTCACGTGATGGTTTTTTTAACAGAATAACGTATTTTGAAAAAAATGTATATCCACGATTAAAATAGATTTTTATTAACAGAATAACAAGATTATCAAAAATATTTTGTTGATGTAACTTAATAGATCTCAAAATCAAATAAAAGAAAATCGATTCTTTTATTTAAATAGAGTTATTATCCACTTCTTTAGATAATTTAACAATATAATTTATTTAAATATAGCAAAAGAATATACAGAATCAACTTCTTCCATATTAAAAAAAAAACTCTCACGTGGCGACAAGAAAGGGGGTTATAACAAGGCAATGAAGACGAAGACGAGCTGTGTGATTTGGTTTAACGTAACTGGGATTATCAAGAATGGTTACGATTTGGAAACAATGAAAAGAGGAGACTCTTTTTTGAGTTTCCTGTATGGTTTTTTCTCGAAGAACTTTCGACACTTCGTTTTAAAGATTTATATGGAATATGTCATATAATATATAAAAGTTTCAACATTGCATTATCTGACAATCTATATTATTAAAACAGGAACATTACAAGGTGGATTTTTAAAGATGGACCTCATATATTTAAATTAAATGTCTCATTCTTTATATATAATACGTACCATACTCTAACTTTGCATTGATGTATTTCCTTAAATACAGTTCTTCTTTTTGTCCATATTCCATATATGATTTTTACATTTATTACATGTCGATTTAAATAAAATATATACTAAGAATACTAAAAATATTAATCGTTCTATAATTACCCTATACAGTTCATTTTAAATTGATCAGTATACTTTAATTGGCCATATTAATTTTATTAGTACGAATAACATTAGGTAAATAAGTCATAGACACATACATAAAGATATGACTATTCTTATAACTATGTTGGGCCTAATTTACTTTCTAAAACAAATAACACATAGCTTCATATATTGTATAGAATATAGTAATATTGTATAGTATTATATTTATACAGTAATACTAAAAACAAACCAAACTGAAATATAATATATATCAAAAATACTTTGAATCATTACACACAAAAATATATTAGACCTCAGAGATCAAATTCATTTTGAAATTACGTAATAATTATTTTAAAAAATTAAATTTCGTAATGTACAAAAAACATAAGTTTTATATAAAATTTTGTGTTACAATAAAAAGACACAACTCACGATTGCAAAATGTTATTTTTACATACGAAAGACAGTTTTGATATTGTTCTTTAAACACAAAATTGAATATACAAACTCGATACTACATAAAACTAAATAATATAGAATACATTTTAAAAATAAAACCCGTGCGGGTGTGCATATGTTTATATAATATATAAATATATTATGTCATACATATTTTCATATAAATAATATCCCAATGTAAGTTTTATATGATAAATGTTGAAAATACAAAATATATAGCACTATATATTTAAAATAATATAGAAAAAATTACTTTACGTTATCATAAAATTTAAAAATCAAATTTAGTAATTAAACACATTGCTTATTTAAACACATTAGTACACATTGTTATTTATCAAAATTTTATATTAATACATATTACGATCATGTATAACATTTAGTAAAAACAAAGATAAAAAAAAATTGACTCCCGCTCGGTCGAGTGGGTCATGATCTAGTATATGTTGTAGCCTAAACCATAAACCTTACATAACAAAACATATAACCCAAAACCATAAAACATATATCAACAAAACCCTGCCTAATATACTATGCGACAACTTCAAAGAATATACATAACTAATATTATATTAAATGTTTTGTTCGTTGACAAAAAAAAATGTTTTGTTCTTTTAGTGTTTAGGGGTTATGAAATCATATGTTCTACTACACCTTTAAATTATTTGATTTTCGTAACAATACATTAATTCAGCAAACAAGATATAAAAAAAATCTATTCCCACATTCTTTGTGAAATTATATTGAAACAAGTTTTTTGTAACATATTCCTTAAAAATTTATCCTG
Source organism: Raphanus sativus (assembly GCF_000801105.2). Lineage (NCBI taxonomy): Eukaryota > Viridiplantae > Streptophyta > Magnoliopsida > Brassicales > Brassicaceae > Raphanus > Raphanus sativus. Next base: position 10,635,077 of record NC_079513.1, on the reverse strand, counting down.
TTTTATTAAATAATAATATCAATGAAAAAAATATTTTTTTCCAAACAAAAGAAATTGTAAACTTTTTGATCAGTTGAAAAATATTCCGAATAATCTTACTCAAAAAAAAAAAAATTCCAAATACTTATTCTATACCATAAAAACTCAAACTTATTTAACAAGAAAGATTATGTTTCCATATTTTGCGCTTTAGCATATTCTATTGAGTTTATGATCTTCATCCCCTAATACTATCATACCTACGTGTAATCCAACAGATGTAGACATCGCCACCTCTACAAACAACCTAACATGTTATAAATATCAAATGAAATGTTATTAGAAGTACAATATACATATATTATAGCTGAAATTAAATATATATTATGATTTTAAATGTAGGAATTTGAGTATAAATTATAACTAAAAACACATATTGCTACTAATTGTTATAAAATTCACAACTCATATACTTAGCTCATTTCAATTATTTTCAACAAACTATTATTTATTTATTTTAGGCCACAATTCAGTTATCACAATTATTCATTTAGTTAAGTCAAAAAATTAATTTGCAGCAAATTTTTTTTTTAATTATTCTTAACCAAAAAAAATTGAAAACCCACGGATTAGCGGGACCCGCAAACCCAGTCATAACCGTACGTATACCGGATTAATTTTTAAATTGCTATTATTTAATAAAATATATTTTGATTAAAATTTATACACAAATATAATCAGAAAAACAAATATCAAAAATTAAATTTAAAACAAAAACATATCCGTCCTTTTAAGGGCGGATCAAAATCTAGTATGTTTTTAAAGATGATTTGGAAATGGTCAGATGGGCCGAAAGACGTAGCCGTGGGCCGAGCAAATGTAAACTCTTACGGTTTTAACATGTTTCCATATTTTTGATGCTGATGTCCTTAAAAGCTGGAAGCCTAGGTCTGAACATGGTAGCTGCGAGTCATGTTATTCTTTTGGATCTTTGGTGGAATCCATCAGCTGAAGACCAAGCTATTGATCGTGCACATCGTATTGGACAAACTCGGCCTGTTACTGTAACTCGTGTCACTATAAAAGATACCGTTGAGGATAGAATGTTGCTTCTTCAGGTAATGTTCTCGCTTTGTATTTGATGTCCCTTTTATTTTATATTTATCACTTTGCATTTTTTTCAGGAGGAGAAAAGGAGGATGGTTGCATCTGCTTATGGTGAAGATCATGGTGGAACCGTGGAAGCTCTGCGACTGGGCTGACAGTTGATGATCTCAAGTATCTTTTTATGGTGTAGACACCACTCGTTGTATGCTCTACGGCATCCCTCCTTTGGTTATGTTGCATAGTACTAGTTATTAGTATTGGAGATTGTGGCTAACGTTTCTTGATCAGGAAGAAACCCCTTTTGTAGTTTGAACTGCTAAACGGTAAAAATAACAAAAATAATACCAAAAATGATCTAAATCAAAACTTCAACTACATTAATAGTAGTGCCTAATCGTTAATCACAATAGTCTAAACCCATATATTATATAAATATATATTTTTGGAATTTAATAAATGTTACTTTCGGAGATTTTTTTTTTTTTATTAATTTGGAAATTTTCTTTTAAGATCATTTATAATATTTCATTAGCTATATGTTCCACATTAAGCAAATAGAAAATATTGTTCAATCAATACCATTAAATCAGAATCATTCTCAACTTATGTCCTTAATGAATGTTTTAAAGTTTTCCAAAAATATCTTTAATGACATGAACAAACAAAAAAAATCATTAATGGCATTAGTGTCTTTTGATTTTATGGGCCTATTTCAACATTTAGATGGACTTGCTAACTAATTAAATGAGTTATGTTTTTATATAATCAAATTCAAATTCCATAAACTTTTTAATATCAATATTACAAATTAAAGTCTGCAATAATTTTAATAAGTTGATATTAGAGATTGAAATTTTGTAACTACACGGGATAAGACTTAATCAAAAATATTATTGGCCAGTTTATATGTTTAGCTATATTTTATATAAATTATAAATCTTTAAAATTATATAATAGCCCAAATAAAAATTTCGGATAACAATGTTTTGAAAACTGACCCGAACACTGAACCGGACAATTTACCGGGTTACTGGGTCATTGAGTCGACTGCATGTAAACCGCAGGTGAACCACAGATTAATAAATGAATTAATTTTATTATATAATAATATATTGCTAATAAAATAAAAAAATAAAAATATATAAAACTAAAGATACTACTTTCTAAATATCTTTAAAACATAAAATAATAGTTTGGATATGTATATATTTTATGTTTAATAAACATTTAGAATACTTAACTTAACTTTTTATATTTTTATTTTCATTTGATATACAACTAAAAAAATTATCTACTGGTTCAACTGATGGTTCAATTGGTACCGGGTTTTGGGTTTTAGTGGGTTTGAGCGAGTTTTTGCGGGTTTTTAAATTTTGGGTTTTTTACAAAACCCAACCCGAATTTATTTTGGGTCACCGGGTTTTCCGGTTCAACCACGAATCCGGGTCGGATTTCAAAATACTGGATAAAACTATTGTTTAACTTATTTACAAACATAAAACGGTTGCGGCGCATTTTAAATTTCGTCATACTGTACACACTATAACAAACCCGCATAATTGAAACTTGATCATGTCACAGTTTATATAATTAAAACGAAGAATTATCAATCTTTTATATTGAAAAAACAACAGAAAAAATACCCGCCCTTTTAAGGGCGGGTCAGAATCTAGTAGAATATTATTTGAGGTATTTTAGTATTCATTATTATTTGTTACTTATACATAAAACTTTTGAAACCCATGTAAATAATCATTTTGATAGAGTATATATCAAATAAAAAGGATTTATAAATATGTTATTGTATTCATATTTTTATAGAATTATTAGTCCAATGCATGACAAATATAATCAAATGACTATTGCAATTGACGGTTAAATACAGTAAATAAGATTACTTATACAAACAATAAAAAATATTTTGTATAAATGTTATATTATACAAAATATTAATATGGATAAATGTTAAAAATATATACTATAAAAATTACATAAAATATCGATTTATATAACTATAAAACAAACACCTGCACATACATGCAGATCAAACTCTAGTTGTCGTTATGAATGGTGTTAGATTCAAAGAGTGGAGAGGTACCCAATATTTTTATTCATTGGTAACCCTTTAAACTCTAAATCATAGATGGCAAAAAAGTTCATAGCTCGCCAACTACAAAATAGCTGATTTAGGATGAAATCTATAAAAGATAATTGGAGGAGAGAAATTCTTAGGTTCACCGACCAATAGGATTTCGTTATTTCATATTCAGCATCTTTTAAAAACACTAAATATTAAACGTTTGGTAAATCTTAAACTCTTGGATAAATCCTAAATTCTAGGGTTTAGGATTTATCCAAGGTTTTAAGGTTTATTATTTAAGGTTTAGGTTTTTTTCTTCTTCAAACGGCTATTCTACTATTCATGGTCTGGAAAATCAGACCGGAACAACCAATGTAGTACAACTCTCTATGAAAGGATCTTATTATCTTAGCTAATGAATCAAAAAACTATTTTCAGAACGAGGAAATAAATAATTGAAAACTCCATGAATCTACTATTATTCAGCTTCTGTAGCTCATTTGGCTTCGTGAAAAAGTTAGGCCATGCGGGTTTAAGGTTTAGTGTTTTGCTGACTGTGTTAAAAATATTAGTTTTTTTTTAAAAAATACAAGGATTTAGAATTTATCCAAAAGTTTATGGTTACCAAAAGTTTAGATTTTAGTGTTCTACTGATGGTATTTTAAAAGAAAAATCTTTTTTTTTGCAATTACTATTATTTTTATTTAACTTTTTATTTTAAAAATATAATATAACTTGACAATATTTTGTTTCTTGTTTTAAAAGATACTGAATATGAAAAAATAAATTCTTATTGGTTGGTAAATTTTGGAATGTTAAGTAAATGAATAAGAGAGAACGAATTAGAATTAGAAACAACACAACTTTTTGATTTATTTTAATTTCGATGGTTCTTGAAAAAGAAGAATTCTATTTTTTTTATTTGAGGATGAATAGTGATTGTCATTGTCCATTGAATAGAGGTTTTAAATATTTCATGTTGTTTATGTGATTACATGAAATTCTGTGTTTCAATTTACAATTCCTTGTTTAGAAAAATGACTATTTATAGAGAACTAAGAGCACTAATATTGCAGGTTTCTCTAAAGAGTTTTAAAGGGGAGGGGTCCACCAAATGGAGAGAAAAGAGGAAGAAATGGAGAGAAAAGGCGCAGGTAAAGAAACTGCAACTGGGCGTTTCTGTCACTATTCTGCGGGTCCCACAACACGTGGCGACCCACGATTGGTGAATTTTTTTTTTTTTAAGAAAAAAGTGAAAAAACAAAAGTTTAAAGAAACCATGTGGGTTTCTGTGGATAATGTTGCTCTAAAAGCATTGAAGGTTTAATAGTTGAAACTTTAAAAACATAAAATTTTAGTTAGACAAGCTACCTTGAGATAGGAGCCTCCATTCCTTCTAACGCCAACTCCTACTCGGAAGACACGGACGAACTACACTTGGTATTAGAGTCAAGACAGCCAGCTATATATGTGGGGGGATTCGCAGATCCCTAGACGTAGAGCAGTCATGGCTTTGAACAACACTCTAATAATAATTGGGCCATGAGAGAAAAGGTTTATCATCCGATTTAAAAATAATTAGAAATTTTAATCACTAAAGTATCTATTGACTATAAAAACCCCGTGTCGTTTTTGAAATTACATGAAATCGTTTTTGAAATTATATGAAACACCGTATTTCGATTTAACATGTCTCCATTAAGAAAAATGATTTTGTTAGAAGTTTAAAAACATAAAATTTTAATTGAGACTTTTTCATCGGATTAAATAGTTAAGGGTTTAGATCACTAAAAACCGTTGTTTAATTTATAAAAGCCCTAATGAGTGTATCCTGGCCAATTATGTCCAATGCATAAAGACTTTTAAAATCTAAGAGGAATCCACCAAGCAACGCAGATTTTCTGATATTCATCTAGTAGAGATATTCTTATTTCTTTCTTTTGTAGGTGAAAAGCCTGAAACTGAATCCATACAAAACAAAAACTAAATAGATAATGTATAGAGGAACTAAACAGAAATAACAACAGACGTAAAAAGTCCACAAAACACCGACTCTACAAACTGTATCAGTTTAATATAGAGTCTGTCGACTCCTATACACTCTCAGGGCTTTGCCTTTTACGACGAAGCAACGAACGTGCTCAGGATATTTCTCTTGAGAGTTAATTCATCAGCTTTCACCGGACTTATCGACTGGACCCCAAAAACACCACAAAAAAGCCAGTCAGTCTTTATTGTTTCTTGATCGGAAATCAGTAAGCTAATGTGTACAGAGAGAAAAAGAAGAAAAGATTTATACCTTGCCAAGGACGCGTCCAAGCCGCTCGACTTCTTTTGTAGCATAGCCTGAACCTTTTTCTATATAGCTCTTTGCGAGTTTCGAGTAAAGCTTCCCATACCTATTGACAATCATCATGAAAGCTCAAAAACGAACAACAACAAAAACTCTTTACTCTATGTAATGATGAAACGCTAATTCTAGTACATACCTTGTTGTGGACCCCTTGAGGTTACTAGCTTCCTCTTCGATGCGAGACAAGATTGCCTTCTTCTCATCTTCACTGGCTGCAACTAGCTCCTTTACCAACGCATCTAACCGTTCAACTATACCAGCCTATATAAATAAAAGCTTTCAGAGCTTAGACAGAATTTGTAAACGAGAGACGTGTTTTTCTTTTTTTTTTTGGGTTCACCTTTGAAGTAAGCTGCCCTTGACTGTCTCTGCTGGTCCCAACTTTCTCATTAATGAAGCTTACAAAGTCATCTAAGTCTCTTCCACCCTCATAGTCTTGACCGGCTTTGTTGTCTTTTGGGAAGAACTTTAGTGTTGGGAATCCACTTACTCCATACCTAGGTAATGATTAATTAATGTACAAATGTTATCATCTTTCCGTATATATACATACATGACTTTTATACAGTAATATCGTTGACTCCAACTTACTTCTCGCCGAGGCTTTTGTGTGCATCAGCATCCAAGTTGGCAATTACTACACCTTCTTCCTGTTTAAACACCGTCGCTACCTTCTCATACACCTGAGGAATTAAATAAAGAAATCACACCATTAATAACAAAGTGAAACTGAAGTATTGTTGTTTCAAAAGTAGACAAATAGTTTGAGAGCTTACAGGAGCGAGGGACTTGCAGTGGCCGCACCTGGACAAAAAAATTAAAACTCAGAAATTAGAAAACATAATGAAAAGCAAAACCATGTGCGGTGGTGAAGAAAGAGATAGTACTACCATGGGGCATAAAACTCGACGAGGACATCTTTGTTCTGGTCCAGTACAATCTCATCGAAATTGTCAGGTGTTAACACAACTACACTTTGCGGAGCTACAGCTAATTTCACGTTGGTGCCTGAAAGCATATTTGTTCAACACATAAGGTAAAGTACACTAATTAATCAAAGAATTTTAAAGACAAGAATGTTACAACAGTAAATGAAGTATAAAATATTCGACCATTTATCCTAATGTAATGTTGGGGGCAGTAATTTCACACTTGCATTTATAATAAAAATCAATAGGAACAAAAGATTGAAAATTTCACCAACTTAATCTAACTCATAAACAAACCATGCCTAAACAAAAGTAAGTTTGGAAAAGCATATCATCATCAAGGAGAGTACCTCCTTCCTTGTTGACATATTCAGCCAAAGCTTCAGCATTGCGTGCACCTTCATACCTGTTAAATAAGAAAACAATACATTCACCATCTATGAATACTCAATAATAGATTAGCTCTGGAGAAATTAAAAAAAAAAAGGGGCATACTTTTGGGGTTCAAGAGAGCCTTTAGGAAACCACTGAATGGTGGGATATCCACTAACACCATATTTAGTGCAGACGCTCTTATGCTCATCACAATCTACCTGCAACACAAATCCATCATCTGTATTTATTTCTCTCTCATGACATTGGAGCAAGAAAAGAAAAAAAGGAATGAGAGAGAGAGACAGTGACCTTTGCAATCAAGACAGACTTAGCTTTCTTGAAGCTTGCCCCAAGCTTTTCATACTCTGGAGCAAGTTTCTTGCAGTGACCACACCTGTAAATGACACACACACACACACACACACACACACACACACACACACACACACAGAAATAACCATTTTTAAAAACTCTTAAAGCAAAAACAAAAAATGAGTCATTACCTCATGAGTAACTAACTCTACTTGTGAACTAAAACCATATTCTCCAGATCAATCCAATATAATTACAGATCAAACTAACTAATCTCTATAACTGTTTAGATAAAAGAAAAAGAAGATCCAATTACCAGGGAGCGTAAAACTCGACAAGAGCTCCTTTGTCTTTACCAACTTCCTTCTCGAAGCTATCATCCGTCAACACAACCACATCGTCTGCTACGGCTGATGACACGACAAGTAACGCGAGTAAGGCTAGACCGAACCAGATCTGAGATTTCGCCATTCTTCCTCTCAGCTTTGGAGTAGCTTTGATCTCTCACTGTCTCTCTGTTATTAAAAGAAGTTTTAACCATAATTGGAGTAGAAGGAAAGATACAGGAAGGAAATAAAAAATAATGACATGGCGTGATCTGGTCCGTCGATTTAATCACCAACGGTGATCGGGAATTTCTACTACGTGGCTAGGTTACTTGTCAGATTATCAATGGTCCACATCTTTCTCGGAGAAGACAGGCGAACAAGTCTTTCCATTCTAGAATCTGATTTTTTGGGCCTCACAATGGGCTCTCTGTGGAAAATATAAAATTTCAAAATATAGGTTTAACTAAATAATCCCAATAAGCGTATCTCTTAAATCGGAAAAATATCATTTAAATCATTAATTTTCAATTTTGTTTTGATAATAAAATATCAATTTTTGGTGAACCAAAAAAAAACAATGATTTTTTGTTGACGAATTATTTTAATCATAAATTTTTGTTGACCATACTATTTTAATCATATCGTTAGTTAATAATGATTGTTGATTAACAGTAGACCTAAAATGGTTTTCAAAATTAATAAATTTTTGTACAGATATAAATCAGCATTTCTTTTGAAATTTTAATAACTATAACACTAATAATAATTCTTAAGATAAGAAATAACTCATACCAAAATACATAATTTTTTCATTTTCTCAAAGTAAAATTTTCTATTATTTTAATTTATATTCTAAAATAATTTAATATATCACAAATTGAGTATTTAGTTATAAAAAAATAATGAAGAAATTTATAATTACTTACGATCAATTTTTCGTAACTATTTAAACAATCTTATTTGGATTATGTTTTATAGTTTTACCATCAAATGTTTCTTAGTGAAATGTCAATTCAACTTTTTATTCTCAGATGAAAAGATTTATTGATTAATGGGTTCTTCATGATTATTTATGTTTATAATAAATATCTTCAAAAAATTGTTTAAATTTTATTTTAAAAATAATGGAAATTTTATTTTAATTTATTCAATATTTATATTTATAAAATTTTATTGTTAAAAAATAATTATTCTAAAAGTAACATCCAATTTTTTTCAAAAATATTAATTTATATTTGTAACCAAAAAATCATCAACTTTAAAAATCATTTTAGGTCTATTGTTGGTCAATTATAACTACTGACTCACGATATGACTTAAATGATATGATAAACGAAATTTATGATAAAAATGGCATGTTAATAAAAGTTCAGTGTTTTTTTTTGTTTATCTAAAAGTTAGTGTTCTATTTCAACCAAATTTGAAATTTAATAATTTGAATGATATTTTTTCTCCTAAATCAGCCTTATAATATATGTTGAACTGTACATCTATGTGGTTAATGATAAAAACATAGGCTCCTTTTCTGAGACCATGAGAAATTGAGAACTTCTAAAAAAAAATATTAGCATTATAATTATTTGATTATATTTTATTTTTTCTAAACTAATGGAAACAGTGACTTCTTCGATGAATGATATATGTTTTGTGGGTATATTTGACAGTTCCTTAAAACTTTTAAATCTAGAACTTTTGTTCTTTTTCTCTTTTAATTTAATTATTTTTCATCTTTCTTAAGTGCTTAAAACTCTCTTCTAAACCTTACCATTAGAATAGCTCTAAGAGAAAACAAAATGGATTATGTACACATATTACTTTCTGAACGTTGTTATTGTGGGAATAAGATAACCAACCTAAACAACAGTGCTATTCTCAAATTAGTGAAATGTCAATTCAACCTTTTATTCTCAAATGAAAAGATTTATTAATGAAATCCCCTAAATATTAAAAGAGAAACATTTAAAAAATTGTAACCTTAAGTTTGTATTAATTGAAAATAACCCCTTCCTACGTGGTAATCAATTAGTCTTACGTGTCAGTCTTACAATAAAATTGAAAAACATATGGTCCAATTCGATTTTTATATCTCACTAAAAACATTTAATACCAACTATATGATATCTCTTATATATTTTAGTTTTCATTAACTAATTATAAAATTAATTAAGTGTACAATTAATATTTTATTTTATTTCCTTAAATAAAAGTTGCGGAATTTCCAAATATGACTAATATATATATGACAATTAATGATTCTAATAATAAAGATTTGATAACAATCTAAATCTCCTCCGTAATTTTTTGTTTAATTTTTTATATTATTAAAATAAATTAAACAATAAAATTAGCTATAAAATTAAAAATTTAGATTTTTTCGTATATGTTATATTTTGAATTTTTAAAAACGACAATAAATTACTAAAACTGTTAAAATTATTATGTTAAAAATTAATGATTAATGGTTTAAAATTTTTATTATAAAAAGATACACATGATTTTAAAACCATATGAGTAAAAATTATCATTTAATAATAAAACAAAAAAAATATATATAATTAAACTATATACCATATAAGATTACATAAATATTTTAAATTTCAAAAATTTTAATGAATTTTCAAGAACATTTATAAATTATAATCTTATTAAATTTTCACTTTGAAAATTTTCTTATCAATGATTTAAATAATTTGTTACAAATTGATATGAATGATCATAGAACCGTATGATTATGAAATCTCATTTAATAAATAACCATATGAAATATACTATTTATAAAAATACTATTATGAGAAAATAGGTTGGTCCATCTTAACTTATATTACACTTTTTATTAAACTAACTATCAAATTAATAAATAATGTACAAAAAAATAATCTCGCACTTTCCTTAAATAAAAACTACGAAAATTACCTAATATGATTAACATATATATGAAAATTAATTATTATGAATAATAAATATTTGATAACAATTTTTGTATCTTAGTTTTTTTAAAAATTTTATATTATTAAAAGATATTAAACAATCGATAATATGGTTTTTAATTTGGTATATACCATACAAACCGAATGTATGCGATTTTGTAAAAACCGTAGGATTTGGATATGGTTTGATTTATAACCGATTAAACTGAAACATGTAAATATATGTATATTTATAACGATGCATGAATTCCTATTTGTTACATTAGTTGAACTATAATTATAATTTGTAAATCACTTGAATCACTTGAACTATAATTAAGTAACAATTTACTGCAACTGAGATTTCTTATTTTCTTAGTCTTTTTTTGATCTTTTTGCTTATTTTAACAGTAACTAAATTGAAGTTAAGATTATAAATTTGATGGACAACAATTAGTTGAAATTCTCAACATTTTTTTTATTTTAAAACAAACAGAATTGTGTTCAATAGAAGACATATTAATTTGATGAACACCAAATATGGAAGAATATAAAAACTTTTCTTTCATGCTTCTGTTTTGTTTTTTTCAAAATTTAGAGCTTTGATATTAATTCTAGATTTGATTATTTTATTAAATGATAGAAGCCTTTTTGTTTTTTATTCTTTTATTTAAATATATAATATTTTATAATAAATGACTTTTTGACAACATGACTCTAAAATTCGTATAATATATAATATGATCTCAAACTAAATAATTATGCTTTTTGGTATAAAACTGAATAAACTGAAACCGACGGTATATAAACCAAATCGAACCGAAGTAAATATGGATTTAGAATAGTAGTTATATTTTAATAACCGAAATATCGACAAAACCAAACGAACCGAAACCCGATATCCGGATTGAACATCTCTAATTCAAATGAAACCTAACTATTGTTTCATTTTTCAAAATATAATAAAATAATAACTTCATCCCGCGCAAGGTGCGGATCTTATCCTAGTGTCAATTATAATTGTTGATTCACGATATGACTAAAATGATATGATAAACGAAAGTTTATGATAAAAAATGGCATGTCAATAAAAGTACAGTGTTTTTTTTTTGTTTATCAAAAAGTTAGTGTTTTATTTCAACCAATTTTGAAAGTTAATGATTTGAATGATATTTTTCCCTCCTAAATCGGCTTTATAATATGTGTTGAACTGTACATTTATGTAGTTAATGATAAAATCATAGGCTCCTTTTCTGAGACCATGAGAAATTGAGAATTTCTAAAAGAAAAAAAAAATAGTATTATATTATTTTATTATATTTTATTTTTCTAAACTAATAAAAACAGTGATTTCTTCTTAGATGAATGATATATGTCAATACAAATCTCTCTCTAGAATAGACCCTCTCCCTTCTCTCTAGAGAACCACCGCGATATTAGCCGTCTCCGGCCGACGGCGTGGGCTCCCACAGCCACCGTCGGTCCGGCTCTGCTTTCATCTCTTTTTTTTCTTTTCCTTTGATCGGCTTTTCTTTTTTTTGTTTTTCCGGCGTCGCATCTTTCTATGGTGGACGGTCGGCTCTGCCTCCGGCGTTGCACCTTTCCGATGAGGGTGAGCGGTCGGCTCTCTGTTTCTGCGTCGCACGGCCTCTCTGGTGTCGACGGCGGCTCTGGTTGGATTCCGGTTTCCGACTGTGACTTGGTGGTGTTTGCGGCTTTGCTTCAGGTGGAGACCTTGATGAATCGAAGGTTTTCTCCGGTGAAGAAGGCGAAGGGGTAGAAGATGACGACTTCCCTGGCTCTGGAAGAGATCTCGATATTTGGTGTCGATGACGCTCTCCTTTCAACGATTTCAGGTGAAGAAGATGGGGGTGATTTCTGTCTTCGGCGGAGTACGGAGGACAAGTCTCAAGTGTAGGATTCGGATTGTTCCGCCGGCGTGAGAGTCCGATCGTGTTCCCGGCGTCTGCTCCGTCATGATGTCGGTCAAGCGGCAGTGTTCGTGACACGTGCTCCCGTGTAGAGTTGAAAACCTAACACGTGTTTGGCGAGTTTGACGCGTGGAACCGCTCCAGATCGGTTGGGCTTTGCAGCTTGGGCCTAAAAATTTTCCATTTTATTTAGGCCTGTGGGCTTTGTTGTTTTTAGTTTTTGTTTTTTCGGGTTGATCTTTTAACTGGTGTTGGGTCTTGAGCCTTTTGTTAATAAAATTTCTTTTAGATGGCAAAAAAAAAAAAAAAAAGATAAATGATATATGTCATGTGGGATATTGACAGTTTCTTTTAAAAAAAATCTAGAACTTTTGTTCTTTTTCTCTTTTAATTTAGTTATTTTTCATTTTTTTAAAATGCTTAAAACTCTCCTAAACCTTACCATTGGAGTAGCTCTAAGAAAAAACAAAAATGGATTTTGTACACATATACTTTCTGGCCGTTGTATTTGTGGAAGTAAGATAACCAACCTTAAAAACAGTGTCGGCTATGATCTAGAGGTGAAGAAAAAGCTACTAGTTTGTTTGACTTTAAAAAACACCAAATTTATTTGGGAAAATTGTCAACAGAGAACAAAAAAACAAGGGTGTTGTTCCTTTGGTATAAGTTTTTTTTTGTTCAACTTTTTTCCTTTTTACCCTTTGTATTTCTGAAAATTAATGAAACAAATAATTTTGTGAATCAAAAATAATATTAAAAATATAAACAATTAATAAAACACCCATATACACAAACTGGTATTTTTTTATTTCAAAAAGTTGATAAATAAAAATTTGAAAATACGTTCTACTAAAGGTAGAATGTGCATTCTACGGAAAATAGTATAGTAGAAAACAATTTCTAAAATAAACACGTTCTATTAAAGTGGAATGCGCATTCTACTAATCTTAAAGCTATCTACTTTTCGTCTGGAAGCATCTTCTACTTTTATTAAGTATTCTAAATTTTATGGAATGTGTTTTCTAAAATATACTCTTTCGTCTAATAAAAGTAGAAAACGTGTTCTGGATTTTTGTCAATCTTCTAAACTTTTAGAAGACGCCTTTTACGGATAAAATTACCTGATTTTTGCGAAAATTAATGAAAGTTTCAGTTAAGGAAATATTCTAAAAATCTCCTAAAAATATTATAACTTCCTAAAACGTGTTATTTTCAATATTACTTGTCAGTTTTTTTTTAAAAATGATTCTCCCTTGTCTTCTTCATTAATCTATGGTTTTTCCATAGTTTTTTTTTTGATTTTTTTTTCACAAACTCTTGTTCTCTATGATACATATCTATACAACATGTGGTGTTTTGAAATTAGGTACAATTTTTTGTAAAGTTTTTAACATGGAACTAGCTTGTTACATTAATCAGCTAGTGTAATGAGCTGCAGAAAATCAATCATGAGTTTGATCTCAAACTAGATTGCAACTCTTTTTAAAATTGTTTGATTTTGTATAGAAATATGGGATGTTATAAGTTATAATATTACAAGAAAAATTGGGTCATTGATCTCCTTTTGAATTTAGTCTCGAACATAGTGAGCTTATCCATAATAGTCTTCCACTACAAGAAAACTAGGCAAATTCTGACGGAGGTTCTGACAAAGACGTAATTCGTCGGACGATTCTGATGCAATTTCGACGATATACCGTCAACAAACGAATAATGCCAGTCATCGGAATATTTCGACGCTAACGAAACTGGATTCGTCGGAATATTTCGACGCTATATTGAGTAAACACCGACAGAAATATACGACCGTTGTGGGAAGATTTAAAAACGGTTCGAAATTTCAATGTCATCGAAAATTCGTTGGTATTTTTCGACGAAATTCGGACGAGCCTTTTGACCATTCTTATAGCCGTTTTATAACCGTTTGATGTTTTCACAGTCTCGGAAAGTCTTCGGTATAAACCGGCGATATTCCAACGAACATTTTACCATTTTTATAACCGTTTATAGCCGTTTAATGTTTTTATATTGTGACGAACTTCCTACGAAAATAAAGATTTTCATCGGAAATGTCATCGGAATTCCTGTCAGAGTTGTTGGCAGCATTCATTTATAAATACCAGCTCCTATTATTCATTTCATTCACTCTTCATTCTCTCTTCACTCTCTTCACCTCACAACAAATCTGAAATAAAAATATCTTCTGAAAATTATTATCATTCTTGGATGGATCAACCTCATTTGGATCCAAAAACTAATTTGCTTACGGAAGAATATACGCAAGGTATTCGCGAATTCATGAGGGTTTGTGAGCAACGACCGGAAGCAAATACTGGTATGTTAAGATGTATATGTTCTTCCTGCAATAATAATAGGATTTTAAGGGAATGAGATGTTTGGACTCATTTATATATGAAAGGATTTACACGGAATTATAAGGTTTGGTATCTTCATGGGGAAACTGGTTATGAATATGGTAGTACTAGCGAACCTCGGCTTGTTTATAGACTAGAAGAACCAGGAACGGATGTAGATTATGGTGTAAGCACTGAGCATATGGTAAATGATCATTATAGAGGGGAAGACCCCAATGAAGAATTTAGGAGATTTTTTGACATGTTGGATGAAGGAAAACAACTTTGATACAAAGGTTGAAGAAATGGTCTTTCACCCTTATCAGCTGCAACTAGATTGAAGGGTATTAAGACAGGTTATAATTTGGCTGAAGAATGCGTGGATGTGATTGCTGATTTTGTTAAAGGTGTTCTACCAGAAGATAATCGTGCACCCGGTTCATACTACGATGTTTAGAAGCTTGTATCGGGCCTTAGTTTACCATATGAGGTGATAGTTGTATGCATCGACAATTGTATGATCTACTGGAGAGCAGATGAGAATCGGGTTAGTTGCAAATTTTGCGGGAAACCTCGTTATCAGGATACAAGGGGAAGAGTTCCGGTGCCATTCAAAAGGATGTGTACTACATCAACATACAAGAAATTCTGGAGATTCAGTATCCCGGTATGGTTGGATTTCGGTGTATTGTATTTTTCTGTGATTGGTATGACATCACTCCAGAACGAGGGGTGAAAACCGACGCGTTTGGTGTTACATCAGTTCATTCGCGCAGGAAACTACAATATTATGATCCTTTTATTCTTGCTTCACAAGCTGATCAGGTATGACATTTTTATTCATACTAGCTCAACAATATATATAACTTTTATTTTACATATTACTAATTAATACATTCAAAATTGATAGGTTTGCTACATCAGTTACCCTAGGGTTACATACAGAGATGATCTTTGGATCACTGTAACGGCAATGAACCCGAGAAGACGAGTAAAAGGAGGTTCTGATGATGATCCCTTACAACCTAACTCTAGCAACGACAACGTAAGTCCAGTTGAAGATTTAGCATATGTTGAGCTCGTTGTTGATTTTACCGAGTTTGGAGATGATGCAGTTGTGCATTCGAAGCCAGAGGCTGAGGTTGGCGAGTTTGACGAAGATTCTGAAGATTTTGAAAGTTCTACAGATTCTAAAGATTCTACAGATTCTGAGTAAACTAGCACATTCATATATGTATGTTGAACGAATATATTATTTATTGCATGTCTTTGTTATAAGTTATTAATGGAGTAGTTTCATATATTTTTATAACTTATTGGAGTATTTTTTACAAGTTCTTAAAAAAATAAACTTATACATGGAAAATTAAACTTACAAAAAAAAATTAAACTTATACATAAAATATTTAAACTTATAAAAAAAATTTACAACTTTTGAATTCAATAAGAAAAGAGAAAAAATAAAAGAATAAGACTATAACACTTATATCGGTAAAAATCTTTTAGTTTCGTCGGAATTTTAATGGTAAATTGCGACGACATTCTGACGAGAAGGAGTTTAGAATCCGGGGTAAGCAGTGGTCAGAATTCCATCGGAAAATACCGACGACATCCCGACAAAAATCATTCTTTCATCAAAATTTCATCGGAAAACACCGACGACATTCCGATGTATAATTGTTTTTAAAATTGGAATAATAAATATAAATGTCAAAATTAGTACTAAAAATTCCAAATAATACATATTAGATGTGTAATAGATATTAGTTCACATTAACAATAGTTTCAACTTAAAAAAAATATTTACGTATATATATGAACATATGACTAACATATCACTATAACACTTATATATTTAAACAAACATATTATGGGAATCTAATATCATAAAATTAATTTGGTTTAATATAGATTTCTATAAACTATTTTATTGTTTAACATCTTATAGATTGTCAAAATAGTATCAAATATTTGAATTTGATCATAAGATAGGTATTTTGAAACCGTAAACCTTAATCCATCGGAATATCGTCGGAACATTCCGATGGAATACTGACAGACTATATTTCAAGGACATTCCGACGAATATCAATTATTCTACGCTTCGTAAATACCGTTTTATATTTCCCATAAATATCGACGAAATACCGACGGAATGCATGATTTCGTCGGTATTTCCTCGGTATTTTTCGGTTTACCGGGAAACGGAACCGCAAATTTATTTCGGGAACCGCTTAAATTTTAGACCGACGACATTCCGACGACTTTAGTTTAAAACCGACGACATTCCGACGACTTTAAATCCGTCGGTCTATTTTTATATAAAATATCATCCTTTCTTTCTTCTACATTTGCGTGTCTCTTTCGATTTCTCACCTCTCTCGGGCGATTTTGCCATCTTCCTCTCCGATCTCTCACCTCTCTCTGGCCTCCTCTCTCTCTCTATTCAATTCATATCATGCAACTCTTCAAATCCCTCTTTATATCTTTATTTCTTTGTGGTTTTCAATGGTTGAATTATAGATTTTTAGGTTTTGGTTGTTGGATTTATGGATTTGTTAGGTTTAGGTTGTTTGATTAGTGGATTTGTTAGGTTTAGGTTGTTAGATTATGTATATAGATTATATGGTTGATTTTAAGAAGTTTATGAATTTTAAAAAACATTTTTTGGTGTTTGTAAAACTTTATAATTTTTTATACATAAAAACGTTTAACAAATATTTTTTATACAGAAACGTTTTAAAATTTGTAATAAACTATATAAATGTTTTTTGGAATTTTTAGATACTGAAAACGTTTTTAAATATTTATTAACTATATAAATGTTTTTTTGGAATTTTAAGATACTGAAAAACGTTTTAAATATTTTTAACTATATAAATGTTTTTTTGGAATTTCAGATACTGAAATTTTTTTAACATATTTATTAGCTATATAAATGTTTTTTGGAAATTTTAGATACTGAAAAACGTTTTTACATATTTATTAACTATATAAATGTTTTTGGAATTTTTAGATACTGAAAAACGTTTTTAAATATTTTTTAACTATATAAATCTTTTTTGAAAATTTTAGATACTGAAAAAACGTTTTTATTTTTTTTAAACTATTTAAAAAGTGAAATACATTTGAAAAGGATTTTTCTGTATTTTTAAAGTGTTAATTAAAATTTTAAAACATTTTATGTATTTTAAAATATATATATAAAACAATTTGTTAATTTCTAATTATTTTGTTTATATTATTTATACACATAAATTTGTCAATCTAGTTTTAACAATTGCAATTTTCGTTTGTAGGTCTGAGGATTCACCTAGACTACTACGCCTTTCCGCACCCAGGAGGCGGACTTCTTCAGCTACTACTTCCCTCTCATCGGGATCATCCCATAAGCAAAATTCATTTCCGGTTGGTCCTTCTCGAGTTCAAGCTACGGCTCCATCTCCATCTCCGTCTCCAGCTGCTCAACCTGAGACGGGTGTCATGCCGGTTGAACTATTGGTTCAACAACCCAGTCGAGACCATCTCCGGATCCTCCATTCCTACTCACAGGGACACACTATGTGGTTAGTTTATTTGTTTTATTTATAATATATATTTTTTCATTTAACTTACAAACTTAATTTGCTTTCTTTTGAAGGTTCAACAAGTCGGGCAATGGCATCAGCGGCAGCATCAATCAGGTGATGTATTCCATGCTCCGCAACGGACATCCGGCGTATAGTATTGTCCCTAGCGAGGAGCTCGTCCGTTTGCGGTAATTCTCCCAAAAATATATTTTTTTACTATTTTTGGTTTTAATTCTCTATTATATATATATATATATATATATATATATATATATATCTACTAATATGTCTTTTTCAGCAAGAATTCACCTGGGAGTCTGGAGTCACCGAAACTGTCCGTCATGCATTCCACGCAAAGGCGATGGATTCTTATACGAAGCAGATCTATGAGTGAAAGCAGCTATGGCTTAAAGGCAAGAAACCAAAATTTATTAACACAGCCGTTTGGGACGAGCTGCAGGTGCATTGGGAGAAGCAGGAGACTATAGACAAGACACTGCAAAAATCAGCCAACCGGAAGAGTGATCGAGGCGGGAAAGGTGTTTATGTCCACAACCTCGGTGCTTGTACCATGTCTTCTAAGGAAGACCAACTTGTAAGTTTTAAATATATATATATATATATATATTATTTTTTTTAATATTTGTTTATTTTGGACAAGAAATATTTGTTTTAAAATATATTTATTGATTGTTTTTTTAGGTTCAAGCAAATGAAGGTAATCCCGTCAATTATCTCAATGTAATAAAGGAAGCCTACACCAACAAGAAGACCGACGAAATTCAGAATCTTGTTATTAAAGACGTCGTCGACATGGTGGAAACCCAAAAAGAAGCATTTCTAGCTACTCATGATTTCTCTGATGAAGCTTCTTCGGCGACTTCAACCAATGTGGTTCGAAAGCGAGTCAATGAATTGGTGGAACAGGTAAATTTAAAAAAAAAACATTTCATTCATATTTAATTTTGTTAATACTACTTAATATTTTACTTAATTTAATTCCATCACTTTTTTATTAGGATGTTCCAAAGAGAAAAGGTCGCTTAGTCGGGTTGACTCGTCATGCTTCTTCTTGTCCTTCTTCTTCCCAAGCTCCGATGTCTGATCCCGTGATCATAGAGCAGCTGCAGAACAATATTGTGGCGTTGGAGACGCAGAACGCCACAATTCTAGCTGAATTGGCGGACCAAAAGAAGACTAACCTGGAAATAATAGAGAAGTGAAGTGTTTGTTCCCTTCAGACTTTTAGTTTTTTTTTTAATTTTAAAACTTTAAATGTTGTTTTCTTATTTCACTTTTAAATTATGTAAAACTTAATTTCTATCAAATTTGTTTTCCATTTCAATTTTTTTTCGATTTAACAAATTTTAATAAATAAAAAAAATATTCAAAAAATAAAAAAAATTTATGAATTCCGATGAAACTAAATTGATCGGAAAATTCCGACCAACATATCTGTCGGAATATTCCGATGCAGTGTTTCGTCAGAAATTTCCGATGCAAACACTCGTCGGATATTCGTCGGAAAATTCCTATGAACATTTTGTCGGGATAATCTGACGACTAGTTTCGTCGGAAATATCCAAAGACTAGTTTCATCGGAATCCTCCGACGCTTTTGGTCGTCGGAATATATCGATGAACACACCGTCGTCATAATTTTCTTTTTCCGATGCCTGGTTTGGTCGGTATAGTTCCGACAATATACCGACAACTATTCTGGCGTCTGCGCATCTCGGAAACACGTTGGAATTTATTTTCATCAGAGTTTCCTCGGAATTCTGATGGAATTTCGACAGAATTTTTAATTCCGACGAAACCATACCGACGACAAGTTTCGTCGGAATTTCGTCGGGATTGCCTCTTTCCGACGGAATACCGACGAATATAGCTGTCGGAATTCGCATGTTTTCTTGTAGTGTTTAAGACCTCAAGATCTTGGGCTATGAGCTTTTCCAAACACTTTTTGGTCCCAGAAGCCTGACAAAGAAACTATAATTTATCATTCACTATCCTCGGCCATGCAGTTGCAAAATTTCAAGATAAGCTGTGCACTTTGCTCTCATCTTATCCTCTACTTTGGCTAAACATTAATTCTGCACGAGAATTCCTTAACCGGTTTGTATCGGACTCAAACTTATGAATGAGACCGTCTTTCTCAGCAACAAGCACCAAAATTGTTTTCTTTGATGCTTTAACGTCCTATGCTAGGGCAGATGGCTTCTTTTCTCAAAATTCAGCCCGTTAATGGCTTTGTTTCTCTTGGAGGCTACTTCTTCAGCGTGTTTCATAAAATGCTCGAGCTTGTCCCAAATGTTGGCATGCTTGTCACTACAGCTTTTAGCATTATGTAACACCCTTTGCAGATCTTCTTCCTTTTCAGTTAAGGCTTTGTATCATGCTACCATGAAATTTATGTGGACCACGTATGAAAAGATTTTAAAGAAGAAAGGAAAAGGGAAAAAGGAGACCGGGAATCAGACACTTACATCCACTCTAGTGCAAGCTGGGTCACATTATGCATTTAGATTGATCATGTCTATCAAAACAGGAAGTCTCATTGTGCCTAGTTTAAGCTGCCAAAATAGATACGCGCATGCCTCGCGGTCATTCCCAAAAGGAGTAATGTCGGAGTACAAAAACTTGATATGCTCAAAATTTACTCTAAGATAAACTCTCCAATTTCAGAATGTCAGTTGTAATACTTAAGGATCAAATACACATGGATTGGAACCAAACAATATACCAGTTATCAAATTAAGCTAGGCGGTAAATAGTGTAATGCAAAAAAAACGGTTGCAAAACAGTTGGAAGAAGTGCTAGATCCAAAGAAATCAATCAGGTAACTCGCAATTCCAGTTAACAGATGTTAATGGTTTATGAATAACATTTTTTAGAACTCAAATTACAATGCACAAACCAATCAGCTTTCTTTGCAAAGATAATCTATGTCTACATTCTCGAA
The DNA here is from genome assembly GCF_000801105.2 of Raphanus sativus. NCBI lineage: Eukaryota > Viridiplantae > Streptophyta > Magnoliopsida > Brassicales > Brassicaceae > Raphanus > Raphanus sativus. The sequence goes on along the minus strand of NC_079513.1, from coordinate 10,613,889 downwards.
TCTCAAAATTCTTTGCCATTTCAAACAATTAGGTTAAGCATTAAGATCATCTTTAATAAATTTACTAAATCTCCAAACCAAATTTCACGATGAGTAGTTATTTATATCATCAAGATTATTTTTCGCAATTAAAAACACTGTCGTGTCTACCAATTATCCTATAATCTAGATTTCAGGTTCTCAATCCAAATCTAACATTAAAAGAAATCAAGATGAAGAAATTTATAGATAGTCCTAAAATCTTATCAACTTAGAAATTCATCCTTAAATACTAGAAAACCATAAATGTATAAGAAAGAGTCTACTCAGAGATGACCAATGCAAGAAAAAACATATTCTGAATAACTTGCATTTTCACTAGAAATAAGTTATTATTCATTTATTACTAATAACATGGTTTAGTAATATATCATAACTAATATAACCATCAACTCCTACAAAACCGGAATGGTAAATATAACCGATTTTTAACCCTTATTAAAAAAACGGATTTTCACTAGAAATAAGTTATTATTCATTTATTACTAATAACATGGTTTAGTAATATATCATAACTAATATAACCATCAACTCCTACAAAACCGGAATGGTAAATATAACCGATTTTTAACCCTTATTAAAAAAAACAGATTTTCACTAGAAATAAGTTATTATTCATTTATTACTAATAACATGGTTTAGTAATATATCATAACTAATATAACCATCAACTCCTACAAAACCGGAATGGTAAATATAACCGATTTTTAACCCTTATTAAATCAATTTATAGATAGCCAAGATGTAAACCATTATTAAACCAGTCTGTGGACCAATACATTATCCTATTATTATTATTTTGAACATGCAATATAAACCAAATTTTGACTAACCTCTTAGACTAACAACGAATACTATACCAAATGGGTTTAATTAATCACCATATGTATACTGCGTTTATAAAACAAATTATATACACAAAATCTGAGTTATAGACTAACTAATTGCACCGTAATATTTTACAAGCACAATATATTACAGTGTTAAAATTTGATGTTTTTAACAGTATCCCAAAAAAATTAGCTATTACCAATTTGATTTAGTTTTTAACAATATGTCCAATTTGATTTAATTTTTATATATATTTCAAATTTATAAATAAAAAAAATATGTAAAAAAGTACTGTTACACAATTATGTTTTCAAAAAAATTTGTTACAAGAATACAAAATTTGAATTTTTTACAACATCCATAGATTTTTGTGCAAATGTTAGAAACTATGGGACATTTTGTAATTCATAAAAGCTTCATTAAAGAAACATTTATTACTCGTATTGCATTGGTATCGACCAACACCAAGGGTTTTGTAAATCGGCACCATCTCCTGTGGTCGACTCCGACTTAATCTTTTCAGCTCTCATTCTCTTCAGGCTCCTATTTTCTCCACAATCTTCAAATTCGTCCAAAGTGTACATATACCTATAAAGGCCTTAAAACCAACTTCATATAATACAGACTCTACAATATGACTAATACCGTGGTTAAAACTTATAAAAACAATGATATATCAATTCTCCCAGATTTATCATTTGCTTGCTCTCAAACAAAACAGAGAACAAATATGTGAAAGAGGTTAACAATGCATGAACTCACATATTTCTTCAGATACACACTTTCTCATTACCTGTTGCAAGGCACATTAAATTGTACTAACTTTAAAGGGTACTTCCATGTATGAGACCTCATCTTAGCTACCAAACCGTTTCCAGCCTAAAGCTCATGAGACATATCCAAACTCACCACCATTGAACTTCATTAAAGAGCCTTATGTGCAGTCTCATCGAGGGATATTGATCAACGGACACATGAAATCTTATCCATTCAGGTTTCTCAATCTTACTTTGGTTCTTCTCCTCCCTCTTTTCTCTCAATTTCATTCTTTTTTTTCTGCATGATCTAAAAAGTGTATTCGAGTAATGGGATCACATGAAATTTTCCTATCCCTCATTTCTAACTTTGGGATATCATTCTATCGAAGTAAAAATAATGAGGTTATAAGAAATAAATTCAACTTTTGAGGCATTCTTCAGGCCGGATGAAAATGGGATCTTTCTCTAAAAGAAGCTGAAATTTCTAATATCTTCAGTTTCAACACATTGCACATGAAACCTTTCACTATATTCTATATTTGTCCTTCAACTCGGAAGTTGCTGACAAAAAAAAAAAAAAAAAAAAAAAAAAAAAAAAAATAACTTGCGCAAATGGCTATGAAAATCATTTGTTGTGAACTTTGTATCCAATGACTGAACAGCTCTGAGGAACTAGTGTCAAATGAGGATCGACATTGATCCTTTTTCTCTTCACCTTATTATGCTTGTCTTTCTCCCAGACTTATGTGTGTGTTTATGTTGATGTCTCCATCTAAGACTTCTTTTACATCATTTTATCACCTAAGTCTGTCTGAGAAGCAACCACGAAAAATGAAATATCAGTCACATCAGTGCAAGAAACCAAATGCATTTTATTGACGAGCAACAAATTCATCATTGAGTTTTGATCGACACTGGTCTTCAATGTCGAATCCTTGGTGTTGAAATGAGAGATTCAGGTTGATTTTGGTCCGTCAAAGAATCTTTGAGTTCCAGTTGGTGTCGACCAACACCAGTAGGGGGTATCGATCGACATTGATCACAGGATATGATAGTCACCTTAAATCAGCTCATTGACTCTCCAAATTTGTGATGTTTGCCACCCTTTACCAAAACGGCATTGACAAGCTGTCTTGGGTTTGTTTATAACCTTCTACGAAGTATTATTTCTTGTATTTTTACAGGCTCAATAGTCTGCGCTACCTGAACATCCAGCTTCTTTACATGAGTGTATACAATTTCAAATTTTCTATTCAGCTCAGTATGCACAGAATCCAACTTCTTATTGAAGTCTACACCCATTTTCTGTTGACCCTCTAAAACCTGATCCAACATAGATATGCTCTTTAAAGTTACCGCAAGATAATTCTGATAAGCATAAGCACCATAATTCCTTATGAAGATGATGTTACCCTAAAAAGGTTTTTGAGACTAGAACCTCTAATTGTAGCCCCAGAAACCAGTTCCACTGTTGTAGTTCACATATGTCCTTTCAGTTGGTTCCATAGTCTCAATCTATGTAGCAAAACAGGCATGCTTCTTATTCAAGGAGATTGTGAAAAAAAATCCAATTTTCTTTCACTTCAACAATATTTCCTTCATCCATATTTCCATCTGATTTCATCTTGTGGAGATATGCATTCTTGGTACTATTGCTAGACACTAAGTTCTTAATAAACCTTATAACCTCTGCTGGACTCATGGTTTTGGAAGTCCCTCACTTGCAGTATCCATCAAATATCTCAATCAATACATATGAAGATATAATACCCATCTATTGAACTTTACTAAACCACATGGTGTGGGCAATCTATCTGGTAATAATTGAATCTGACCCAAGATGTCATGAATGCCTCTGTAGGATCCTGAGAAAATGGAAAGATTTTGTTTCTCAGCTCCTCAGATCTTTGCATTATCAAAAGTGGTTTAAAAAACGTGTTGATGTCATTCCAGAAAGTAAGAAAACCAGGTTGTAGTTGTTTTAGCCACTACCCATACATAAATAGAGTATGGGAACAACTTGCAAAAAAGTAGTTTTCAGAGACACTATTCAGTTAGATGCTTGATTCCAGACCCTCAAACCTCACAAGATGGTCCATGGGATGATCATGAAGAATATCATGAAAGGATGTTGATCCATAGGTTTCAACTCAAAGTCATTTTTCTTGAATAGTGCAGCTCGAATCACAGACCTGTTAGCATATAAATGATCATGCATGTTGTAGTCTCCAAGTGTTATTTGTCAGGATTCACAGTATTCTCGGCAAAAATACAGGAAATTACAATTCTTTGTGCATTTATCTTTTGTTCAGTCTCATTCCTTGCATGAACCTCTTGGTCTTGCAAGACTCCGTGGTAGTCATTACAACCAGATTAACCATTTTTCACGTAGTACGTTGATCGATTCTTTATTAGTGTCTTTCGATACTATCTTTTGAAAAGTGTTGATCTCTACTTCAGTGTTATCGATCAACACTAAGAGGGACTTTTGTTGTTATTAGATCCAGCTTGGTGGTCTTGTCACAAGTAACCACGTCAGTTTCCCCCATGGGAGGAGCTGATCGATCTTCGGATTTTTCGGCATCGGTAGCCAGAATAAGAGCAGTTGGTCATTTTGATTCATAGGCTTTTCAGCCTAGATATCGGCCTTTGATGCAAAATCAATTACTTCTTCTTCTTCTCAGTTGCTGAAACTTTGATAACCAACTTCTTCTTCTTTAGATGGATTTTCCCTTTTACCCTTCTTAGAAGAAGGATTAGTAGGAGTTGGCTCGATAGTCCTTATTTTATCGTCAGCCCCATACTATCCAGAATCGGCTGTGGTTTTTGTGAAATCTTGCAGTCACCATCAAACTGGAGTGATCAGAGATCTTTCTCTTCACTTTTCCCATTACAATTCTTGAGGTATCTTTCATCGGCCTCAGTCTTAAAAAGAAGGGATATCTTTGGCCCAGTAAAATAATGCAACGAAGGGGAACATAATATCAAGCCAACAATAAACTACTAAAACAAAAATGATCTTGAGTAATTGATTTGTATGTACCTTGTTTGATCAGTTCAAGCTAAAAATGAATCCTCTATTTATCAAATTTGGCCAATTTGATGACTCAAATCTGTAACCAATACAATGTTTTTTAAAAAGATTTCTCTGGATAAGCAATTAAGCAAAGATGCCAAACTTTGAAGACAAACAATATATTATTCAAGGAAATAATTCAGCTAACTATCAATGTTGTTATTTAATATAAGCCGGTAAATTGATCGGCAGCTCCTCAAGGTCAGCTTCACTGAACTTTATAAAGAAATAGTTACCAACACCAGTTTCTGTTTTTGAAAGGTGGAATGTAACAATGTTACGAGCTGAGTGCATCTTGTCATCTCCTCAAAACTCAAACTGACATCGAGATGTTAACCTCGGCAGCCATAACCATCAAACCACTGAGATATGAATTGACAAAAAAATCATTTTATAAGAGTGATCTCCCGTCTAAAGCAGTAAGAGGTTATGAGGTGATGAATTGGGAACCAGAGTTTGGCATCATTTTCAAACAACGATTCATACTCATATGTATACCCAACCAGAGGGGACCATAGCCTTGTTTTGTTTAACGGATCAGATACATGAAACTAGTTCCCACATTCAAGTGAGTAAGGACTGCTCCAGCGGTTTTCACAATCGACTGAGTTAGAAAATATTTTTCTAGTTCTGACCATCAACAAACGATGGCCTAACATCCTCCTCCGGAGGTACATATAAAATAGTTGTTATTCACCCTATCTTTAGGAAGAAGACCGGACTTTAACAAACATTAACAGTTGTGATGCCAAGATGACTATTTCTGATCAATGTTTGAATTCCATTTCGGTATCCATGGCTTCCAGCCTATCAACAGCAGTCTAGGTTTCTGCCTGAAACAAGCTTCATTTTATGGACTAGTTGGAGCTGCATCAAATTTGACACCAACAAGTGTCTTTTAGGGCGTTCTGGTGCAAT
>NC_079513.1:10550282-10608167 GCF_000801105.2 Raphanus sativus | reverse complement strand
ACACATATAAAAATTTGAAAAAAATATAAAACTATAAATATTTAGGAGAAATTATTGAATCAAGGATTTGAGAGAATTCAAAATTTGAATAAATCTAATAGAATCAAATATTTTGTGCAGATCTTAAAAGATCTGTTACAAGGTTTAAGGTTGTTCTGAAGAAATTTTTAAAGCTTTTGAAAAAAAATATATAAATTTAATATTTATTAAAAATATATATTTTTGAATTAACTAAATATGATAATTTATATTTTTATGAAATATATAAATTTTAAAAAATCTATTTTCAAATAGACTTTTTTCCATTTCAAACAGTTTGATTTTTATTTTCGTGATATATTTTTTATTTCTTAAAAAGTTATAAATACCATCATCGTAGGTTTATTTTGAATTTATCACTTTTTCATTATACTCCCTCCGTTTCTCAATAAGTGTCGTTGTAAAATATTTTTTGTTGCAAAATAAGTGTCGTTTTAGCATCTCAATGCAGAATTTATTAATTTTATTCTGTATTTTATTTTTCTATTGGTTGAGATGTATGGGTAATGATGTTTTTGTATGGAAAATATGCAAAATTTAATGATTTCTTAATCCGTGTGCACAACTCTAAACGACACTTATTCAGAAACAGAGGGAGTAAAATATTATTCAAATCCCAACAAATCCTATTTTTAGATTTTTATTAAAAATCATAATTTTAATAAGCTAGAATTTAGGAGATACAAATGAGTAATCCAATAAACTTAACTTTCATATATAATTTATAAATGTTAGATACAAAAACAGAGGATTTGAAAAAATGAAATCCTCTTAAATCATTGATCTAATAACATTCTTTTAATATTACAAATTGAAAAATTACATGCGCGGATGCGCGGATCAAAATCTAGTTGTTATTTAAAAAAAAATTATTGTCTAGCCCAGTAGCTTTAAATTTGACGTTTTCTGCTGCCATCGCCAACCAATACTCCGTATAGTACCTTTAGGCCGCATTGGACGTTGCAACTAAATGGGTTATTGGTAGAGAATTCTTGAGGAGTTGAAAAATTTATTAGATCTTGATTGTTACCGGTTTAAGAATTTTTAAAATATTTAGGGGGTTATTGGTAGAAGAATACTAGAAAAGTTATTAAATTTTGAGATTCCATTGTAATTGATTTATAATTTTTTAAAATCTAATATAATCCATTGTTATTGGAGTGATGGCTTTTAAATTCCCCTTAAACTCCTTTGTTATTAGAAAATTTTAGTTACTGGGAAGTAAATTTTTCTTTGTTTTTACTTATAAAACTCAACTTTGAGAATATCATATATACCCATAAGATTTTGAAATCTATGTAATAAAATACACTCACATAAAACATACACAAAATTGAAGAATGAAATAATACAAATCACAACTAAAAAAACTGGAAATAAATTATTAAAAATTTATAAAAGTAAAAAATTCAAATAATCTTAAAAAGTATTTCTGAATTTCAATTTAGAAAAATGAAAATCAAAAACAAAGTTATATAAAAAAATTCAAATTTTAAAACATATATTTCGAGATTATAAACCCCCCCCCCACCACCCCCACTTTAGTAAAATCTATTGCTATTAGGATGAAGATTTTTAAATTTTATTCAAAATCTTTCATTATTGGAAAAGTTTACTTATCAAATTTTATTCAAAATCCTTCATTATTAGAAAATTTTATTTATCATTGATTTAGTAAATTCTATTGTTATTGGAATGTATATTTTTCTATTCATAAGACTCAACTTTAAGAATGTCATGTATATCCATAAGATTTTTCAAAAATCTATGAAATAAAAACACCCACATACAAACACAGAACATAATAACTATAAAGTTATATGAAAATTGACCGAACGTAAAATATCAATCCAACACAAAGAGCATATATTTTTTAGTAATTAATAAAGGTTACAAAACTATATGAAAAGTGTTGATAAAATACATATGTCATTAACATGTGGGAGTTTTTCAAGACCAACCTAAGAATTGTGGTCAATTGCAAAACCAACCTTTTTTCTCATTACTATTCATCAATGAATTTTTCAAACCATCCTTATGTTTTCGAAATATTTACAAAACTGCCATTATTTTTATTTTTTTAATAATTTCGAAAATGAACAAAAACCTATTACACCCTAAGCATATCTTCTTATTTACAACAATGCCATCATCATCAATTTTGCAACCACCATTGAACAACCATGTTTGAGCTCATAAAAGCTCAATAACTCAATTTTAACCACTTTTCTCTTCTCTAAGTCAACAAATCTTTCATTTCCTCTACATTTCTATCTAAAAAACTCTCACAACTTTTATTTTCATCTCACAAATTTCATATTTTTGAGTTTCTTCATTAATAAATCGTCAAAGATGCTTCCTTTTGCTCAGTTTATGAGTTTGGACGGCTGAAAGGGTCGGAATCGAGGTTCACACCGGCAAAAGGTAGCTGTGGTTTTCACCACTTTTTCAGTCTGTGTCGCGATGGTAGACTGCTTTATATGTCTACACAAATGTGTAGACGTACGATTCCGTCTATTTGTCAACGAACAAGTCAGTTTCGCAATTGACATTTTTAATTTTTTTTTGTAATGCAGACTTCCCCAGCAGTCTACATCCTTACCTTTGACTACAAAAACAAAAATCTACGTAGACCTACCAAGACGGCTACGTAAAAGAGGTTAGTTTTACATTTGACCTTACTTTTGACTTTCTTAAGTAGACTTCACAGGACGTCTACGAAATGTAGGCTACCAAAGAAGTCTACTTAAGGTCAGTTTTAAAACATTGACTTCGTTGAATAGGTTAGTTTTGTATTTGACTAAAATGTTTTTAAATAAAATAAATATTTTTTAAATTGTAGACTTCCAATGCAGTCTTCGCATTTTTCACAAAAAAATATAGACTATTCGTGAAGTCTACATATTTATTTTGGTCAAATGCAAAACCAACCCATGGGTTTTGAAGTTAGACCTTATGCGAAGTCTACGAAGCTGTAGACGTGCATTTTAGTCTACACATAGAAAGTCAAACAATGGTCAATTGCAAAACTAACCTTTTTCAAAAAAAATTGAAACATGTAGACTACATATGAAATCTACCTTCGAAAGTCAAAACTTGGATGAGTTCTGGTCAATAACAAAAACTAACCTTTTTAATGTGGTAAACTAAAACGGAAGTCTAAATGTATAAAGTCAAAACTTGGATGAGTTCAGGTCAAATAAAATAAGTAACCCGTAAAATTTTTCAATTGCAAAAACCAACCCAAAAAGTAGACCTATTTGACCGTCTACAATTGTAAACTGAAACGAACGTCTACACTGTCGTAGACTGATTGAAAAGTCTAAGTAGAAAAATAAATTAAAACTGAATTTCTGTATTATTCATAAAGTTTTTTCTAGATTTTTTTGTTTGAAAGTGTGTGTTAGTTAATCCTAATAGGTTTGAGTGATTTTGAAAAGAAAAACTGTTGTAGTTATGAAATTATAATACTTTTGGTTTGAGTACATAGTTTGCTAATAAGTGTAGACGTCTTTGTAAGTCTACATCTATAATTTTTTTTTAACATAGAATGGTTCAGTTACTTATTGTATACAGAGAATGAGTGGTGAAAAACTCTTTTGTAGCAGTGAATGAGTGGTGAAAAACTCTTTTGTAGCAGTCTGTGATACAGTCGTTGAGTTAAGGTATTCCTTACCAAACCTATGTTACATAGACAAATATATGTTGAATTTGTGGCATGCTGAAATTGTGTATCTTTAAGTCAATTTTATGTACACATATATAAATCCAGCCAACCGTAGACATTCTCCCTGAGATTACCAATAAAAAGAGTGAATGGAGTGTGATACTTTACAATAAACGTCGCGAGTAATAGAGAAGTGTGATACTTTACGTTGAAACAGTGCAAGTCATACACCAATCTGTTCATAGTATAACAAGCAGAGAACAATTTTATTTTGATTCATAATGATCTGGCTGTGAAAATATACCACAACAGTCCAACCACATAAATAAACTATCCTAATGAAAAAAGGTTGTTGAGCTTGGCCACATCAATGGGTGTCTTCTCGTCTAGGTTTTGCAGAGTCCTGTAACCACACACATACGCACAGACATACGCAGAAACCGTCATATAACTCAAAAGTCTTAAACAAGTTTCAATGAATTCGTCTCTCTGTAAGTATTGTGTTCTAAGGCTTACACTGCTGCACCATTCTCAAGGAGAAGGCTAACACACTCTTTCCTCCCGTAACCAGTAGCCCAATGAAGAGGTGTGTTCTTGTTTTTGTCAACCGCGTTAACACTTGCTCAAGCATCGATAAGCACTTGAGCACATTTCAACTGGGGAAAGGGATCATCAATAAGGTCAATCTCGATTCAAATTCATAGTTATAAACAAAACGTCAAGCATAGAAAAGTAACCGAATATTAAATAGCCCTGAAGTGATAAAAGTAATCGTCAAGCATACCTCGCCGTATCCACACGCAAAATGCAATGCTGTCCTTCCTTCAGAATCTTGTTCATCTTTGTTACCACCAGATTCCAAAGCAGCTTTCAAACCCTAAATTAATCAACAATCAAATCCAATAAAGAGTTCAACATAACAAATGATAAAATCCCAAATGGTCCTAGCATATGAGTGTTATAAAAAGTAAAAAGCAGTCTAACCTCAACATCACCAAGACTAGCAGTTTGATGAACAATAGACTCTTCCTCCTCTTCACCTTCTTCCGCTACCTCGGGTTCAGCAGAAGCAGTCTGGTCAGGCAAGCCAGCAACAGGCATACCCATTGCTTCACCAAGCTTTTTCAGCACATCTTTATTATTCCAGTACCTATAAAAAAACCAAGAAAAACTTCCTCCATAAGCACAAACAACTACAAGCAGAAAAAGCAACTTTTACAATTTCTATATAAACGCTTAGCAAAAAAAAAAGTTGTTGTAAGACTGACTTCATCATGGCAGAAGGACCACCAGCATCAATCTCATCAAGTATAGGTTTCAACTCCGGATCTTCTTTCATCTGCGCCATACGCTCTGTAAAGTGCTCCGCTGTATCAGGGTTTGAGAAAGCATCCAATAAAGGAGACATTTGTGGATCCTGAACGCAAAAAAAAAAAAAAAAAAAAATTGATTCAAAGCCATGCCTCAATATAAACCAAAGTCGAGAATATATTATATCTTTTTTTCTTATTCACCTTCACTAAGGCGTTACCAAGTTGCTCAGCCATGGTCTGAAACTCGGGGTTATGCATAACCTGTTGCATTGTGTTCATATACTGTTGTGGATCAATGTTAGGGAAGCCTCCTCCTCCTCCTCCTCCCTCAGCTGCGTTTGGGATAGATCTCTGAAGCTGCTCAGCCAATTGGTTAAAGGCAGGACCTTTAGCAATCTGCTCAGCCAATTCTCTGATGCTTGGATCCTGTAAAAAAACACTCATCATTAGAAAGCTCCTCCTAGATAAATTAAAAAAAAAATCTATTTCAAAGGGCACTTACATTGAGGATACCAGCCATGTTTTAGAAATCAAAAGCATTGAAATTGAGGCCAGGAGGGTTGTTAGCTGCTGAAAGTGAGCTCCCAGAGGCGGCTGATTCCGGTTTAGGACTCTTGCTCTCCTCCTCCTTCGATTCGGTTTTCTCATCTACACAATAACATTAAACCAATCACCAAACATGTGTTCTATTATGAAGCAGAAAGGTATGTGGAAGTATTGAAAGCTCATAAATCTTGGATTTCTTATAAAATTTTCCAGAACAAAATAATTCAAATTTTCATGAACAAAATAGTTGAAGAAGTTTTAATCCAACATTAATAGCATATATTATTGTTATTCTCTTTCCATTTGTCCTACCACTATTAATTTTTTACTTTATAAAAATAATGACAATCAATGAAATTATATACAATTCAATAAAAGTTAATGAAAATCTATATACAAATATTTGATAAATATTCAAAACTTTTAGAATCATCAAATTCCACAAAAAAAATCTTATACAAATAAGCCCCTAATTTGAAAATAATGTATAGCAATTTTGAAACTTGCTTTAGCAGAAACTGAAAATTAACCGTGAGGCATATTTCTTTGACAAATAGTGAAACAAATATTTGTTTATAATTTTGTTATCCAAATTTTGAGAATATTGTCTATAACTATAACTCTAGTATTTTGAAAGTAATTATTGATGAGTTAAAATATAAAGAATCATTGTTTCAATAACAAAAGAATTTAATAGAATTAGAAATTTTAAAAAATAACTTTTGAATAATTAAAGATTCTACAATAGATTACAAAATCATTACACCATTAACTAAGGATTTAAGGAGAATTATAAGATCATCACACCAATAACAAAAGATTTGATTAAAACTTTAAAATCAGTAAATCAATAACAATAGAGTCTTTAAATTCTTTTAAATCTTTGAAAGTTACACTACCAACTAACTCCCCCCACCCCAAATCTCGTCACAAGTTGATATGAAATTACCAACTCAATTTCATGGTAGCAAAAAAAAACAAGTTAAAGGATCTAATCTATTAATTTAGGGATTATCTACTATTTGAAGTTCTCATTTAAATTTTGGACTCTTTCATAATTGTTACTAGAATATATGATGTCTCCTATACAATGCAACCTACCAATTTAAATTAAACCAAATCTTAACCAACATAGATTAGTTAAACCTAACCAGTAACACTTTTATAATATTTTTGGTTAATCTCTTAATATAATTAGATCTAGGACTAGGCGTTCGGGTACCCATTCGGGTTTCGGTTCAGTCCATTCGGGTTTCGGGTTTTCGGGGTCAAAGATTTCAGCCCCATCCGGATATTTTTAAATTTCGGTTCCGGTTCGGTTCGGGTTCGGAGAACCCATTTTAAAATGTTTTTAAATTTTCAAAATTTATTATATACTTTAAATTTTCAAAATCTATAAGAAAGATAATATATTACATATAAATTTTCATAACATATATGCCAAAATACCTTAATTTAACACATAAATTAGTTTTCTTTGAATATTTGGATAAAGAATCAATAGATATTTAACTATTTTGGTGTTTTAGTATATTTTAGCTATTTTAAACATTTACTTTTGACTATTTGCATATATTTTCCGAGTATTTTGGAAAATTAAAAGGTATCTTATATATTTTTAATATTTTTAATATACATTATATATAAAAATAATGTATATATTCAAGTATATAAATTTATTTCGGATACATTCGGGTACCCAAAATATTTCGATTCGGATCGGGTTCGGTTTCGGTTCTTTAAATACCGAAATTTTGAATCCGTTCGGATATTTAATCAATTTTGGTTCGGGTTCGGTGCTACTTTTTTGGATCGGGTTCGGTTTGGTTTTTCGGGTTCGGATTTTTTGCCCAGCCCTAATTAGATCATATAAAACTGAACCACTCTTAAATCAACGAGTTCTATATCATTCCAGACATAAGAGAAAAAATATCCGACTCATTTAGAACGTAAGCATACAAAGACTGTGTATGCTTATGCTCATTGATCTTCCAAAAACCCAAATAATTGTGGCATAGACCAACATAGGCTCATGTTCGTATCACTAACTTTACTTCCATATATTTACTCTTCACCTACATCATATCACAAGATACACAGTTATACAAGAACATGATTTTTTTTGTTCAAACAATCAAATAATGGTGGCATATGGTCAGTAGATTTTTTATATATTACATTTTACGAGACTATGTGTATAAGTTTTTTTTTGAAAAAAAGTATAACTATGTGTATAAGTTAAAATGTAAAGGTGTGACAAGGCAAATTATTATACTAAAAATAAAAGAAGATTAAATACAAACTAATAACAAGTACAACACAAATTATAACACTATTAAATTATATATATATTTAATAAAATATTATATATGTCTAATATGTATATATATATAAATGTTACACAAAATATATATAATATTATATACACATATTATATTTTTTTAACTCTGGATAATTATGCTATTACAAATTATGAGAACGTTACAGACGATTTTTATAGCCGACAATTCTATCCGTCACTGACTGCATCATCTCACCTGAACCATCCTAACGTATCCATGCCTGACGGTATTCCTTGCGTCATACTGCAGAACCTCTTGTAAGTCTTCTCTCCCTTAATTCGCATAATTTCGTCTTTATTGGGACTCGAAGCCTAGATCTCCTGGTGTAGAAGCATTAATGAACCCTTAGTCAAACCACTAGACTAAGGGGGCTTCCACTATATACACATATTATATATACAACCCTTTAGGGCGGGCCTAATCTAGTTATAGTTTGAATTCTGTAACTATGATATCAGTCCTGTTTAATCACTGAATATATTTATATCGAAATTTTATATGGGGTCTGGACCTTACGGTATTGGGTCCTCCAGTAATATATATTTTTTAAAAAAGTACATTAATTTGATATTATAGAAAAACGAATAGAGGTACTATGTACTAATACTACTACGAACGGGAGTGCCAACACAATACAAAACGGCAAATACATGACATGTGGGGAACATGTAGTTAGATGAGCAGTAAATGGGAAACATATGTTGATGGTTGTCCTCATGTTTTCATATATGATGTTATAGAAACGGAAACTCGTCAAATTTAGTTCTCCGGTGATCCCATAAAGATTCCGTCGAGTATAATTGGTAGTTCAGAATATTTATATTTGTACTGTTAAATTTATGGCGGACGATACATCTTCATTAGGCTGTTTGCATGTATATGTTAACCATATTAACTCGATCTCGAGCTTGATTAGGACCAAACACAGCAACCACGGTTTATCTTAGTGTAGGTATATATAGACCAAAGCTAATTTATGGTTCTAAGTGAGAAGATTACAAAGAAGAATGAAGTGCTTAAGAAAAACAACAGATGTAATTAAGGAAATTTCGTGAGTGCACATCCTTTAATTGTTTTCGTAATTATATATATGTAGCTAATGTACGCTTACGCGTGTCTGTTATTCAAGAAAAGAGTCAAAGACCATCAATTGAACAGGCTATGACTGGGCAACTGGGGTACTATTCGGGTGTCAGTTCTGTTTTAATCGAGTTCGGGTTTTTATGGTTATCGAAAACTAGCTCCATTCGGATAATTTAAAACTTGGGTTCGGGATCGGTTCGGGTGCTCTTCGGTTTGGGTCGGATTTGGTAAATTATTTTAGTATTAGTATAACCCGAAATACTATCGGTTTAAGTTTCAAATAGACTTTCGGTTCTTAGTATATCATTTGTATTAAATGTAACCAATACAAATCTACATAAATGGTAACTTACAATACAAATAAGTAAGTAAATGCATCAATTTCGTCAAAATAATTATGAAATGACGTAGATTTTAAACGAAAGCCAAACATCTTTATAGATATAAATAAAATAAAACAAATGAGAGAATTCAAAGAAACCTAAAGCCAAGACCAAAACCAAAACTAAAACCAAAACCAAAACCAAATAAGAAACATATTATTCAATGAAATCAAAAACTAAATACTTAAATAAAATTTCAAGCTTCAACTGCAAGTACCATTGTCAACCTTCAACCCCGAACTTGAATCTTCAATCTTCAATCTTCAAGACATAAATAAAATCAATTCTTTGATTTTAAAATACTTGATTTGTACATATTTTGTAACCAAAACATAAGTAAAATCGATTCAAAAATAAGAAATGAACGTCAACCTTGATAATTCAAAATCAAACAAAAAATTAAACATATTTACCCGATAGGAATAAGACTAAATAAATGAAAGCATAAAACGAAAATCAATTTCGAGAAACATTATTCAATGAAAACAAAACCAAAATATAAGAATTTCAAACTTCAACGGACATCTTCAACCATCAACTTTATCTTATAGAACCACCAACCTTTATGTAATAGATAATAATTTAGATGTTCAATATATCTTAGTGTATTTTGGATACATATTTGGAATTGAGATCATGTTTGGTACATGATCTTTTTTGGGTTTTAAATGTTTTAGGTTCTATCGGATATCTATTTAAACTCGGGTTCGGTTCGGATAATACCCATAACCCGAAATACCATAAAACAAGATTCATTCAGTATTTATGCCGGATTCGGATCGGTTTGGATTCATTTTTATCGGTTTGAGATCGGTTCGGTTTTCGGATTCGTTTAATTTGTCCAGCCCTAGAACAGGTGAAGAACCGGATATTTATATAAATATTCAAAATATGCGATTACTATGTGATCTTCGTAGTCACGTGATAAACCTTTTTTGTTAGTTAAAATACTTAAATGGGGCCATTCAATAAGTGCATCTAGTTGACAAACTAATCAGATTTCGAAGAAGAAAACATTACGTCAATGATCCTAAAATTAGCGTACAATTAAGAGAACCACGACGATCCTGCACTGACCTGCACTGACCGATCACGAGTCTCTTGACGTTGAATACGCCACGACTGCAGTCTCCTTCTAAACCAACGTGGCACATTATGCACCATGCACGTGTCACCATCTCATTTCCCCTCGAACGAGCGAGCTCTTTAGTCATCTTTTTAATCAAGTGTCTTTTTTTTTTTAACACCTAATCAAGTGTCTATCTTCCGCTATAAATACTGAATAAGTCACTTTTACTTAATTTTGTCTAGTCACTCGGTAACCTCTCTTTCTTGTTCTCTCACTTGCACGCACATACATACAGACTCTCTTTCTCCATTGCTTTGACTCTTGTGGTCAGTGAGCAAAATCATAAATAAAAAAAACGCCGGAGAAAATGGGAAGAGCGCCGTGTTGCGAGAAGGTAGGGATAAAGAGAGGGCGGTGGACCGCTGAGGAAGACCAGATTCTCTCAAGCTACATTCAATCCAACGGTGAAGGCTCTTGGAGATCTCTCCCCAAAAATGCGGGTAATATCTACATATATATATTGGTAATCAAATGTAGGTAATATTAATAATATTTTACACATTTTTTCAATGGATAATTTACAAATACAACAATGACATGTAACACGAACTTCAATCTCTGTGTGTGTGTGTGTGTGTGTGTGTGTGTGTGAGAGAGAGAGAGAGAGAGAGAGAGAGAGAGAGAGAGAGAGAGAGAGAGAGAGGAGAGAGAGAGAGAGAGAGAGAGAGAGAAGAGAGAGAGAGAGAGAGAGAGAGAGAGAGAGAGAGATCCTAGCTCTTGACATAATCTTCGTGAATCATAGATTTTTAGTTAGTTTGGTTTAACTATATATTGAAAATTTAGTAAGGTTAGAAGTTTAATCTCGTCTCAGTTTCATCCTTCTTTTTGCTTATAATTTGCCAGTGTCATAATCACGGTTGGAAGTGAGTGTGCCTATAAAGTGCTGCCAAGTGTATGTTTCGTAGATCGGTTTATATACTAATATATATTATACGGACTAGCTATTTATAAGGAAATACAAAGGATGCGTATTTATATATTTTGTCCGTTGTATTTCATTTCAAGAATAAAATCAAAATGATATATGACTAATTTTGATTTGATTTCCAACTCCGCTTTGTATACAAGACTACTCATCAATGCAATGGTTGAGATATTTTGTAGTTGTGTATGCATATGATAGTATGAAAACAGTGATCAGAATTCTAAAAAATCTCGTGAGCAGTCATATATCAGACCTCATAAGAATACATACATATTTCAAAAGAAATATTCCATAATTTTATCCTCCAAAAAGGTATATATTCCATCCGTTTCATTTTAAATGCTTTTTAAATTATATATTTCCAAAATATATTTAAATTTCTATTATATTCCCCACAAATACATTGTATCTCTTGTTAATACATTAAACATGAAGTTCAAACTGTAAATTTATTTTAAATACTATTGAAATCTAAATGATATTTATTATAAAATAAAAATCAATTATACTAAATGTGTAATAAAACAAATAAACATATATCTCATATGCTTAGTTATACACTTAGACTTAAAAAATCTGACGTGTATTATTATTTTGTTATGTTATTGTAAAAAGGACTAAAAAGGTGTGGAAAGAGCTGCAGATTGAGATGGATAAATTATCTTAGATCAGATCTCAAGCGTGGAAACATAACTCCAGAAGAAGAACAACTCGTTGTTAAACTGCATTCCACTTTGGGAAACAGGTAGAAATTTTACAATTTATTTTCGGAGGATGATTTATGTGTACATATTAATAATGATTGCATGTCGGTCAAATAAACAAGGCGTATGTTCCTCATCACTCTCTTATGTGTTTTCTTCTATAAGCACGGATTTTAAATTTACGGTAGATAATAAAAGCTACGGTGGTAAAAAATAAACTGTTCAATGACGTCGAATCAAGTTTCAAAAGAAAAAAAAATGACGTCGAATCATTTTATTGTCCGTTTGTGGGTCTCTTATATATATAACTCTTGGTTGTCAGACTATTCTTCTTTTAGCTGAGGCAAACAACACATACTCTCTAAATAAACGTACACTTCATGTTATTACATACGCACCAACCAGAGCGTAATATATATATGTATATAAAAAAAAAACTAGAACGTATATACATGCATGTGATATTTTAAATACTATACGTTAAGATATTTAAAAACCTTAAACGTATATCTGAGTAACTATCTTGAGTCACCGTCACCGTTATTGACATTGCTCGAGTGATGTCTCGTATACTCTATTATTGTAATTAGTAATTAATTATATTTCTATAAGCATGGTTAGGTCAGCAGTTATATTGACATAGCAAAATCGTATTTAAAACTGTTCTGGACAGACTGTTCTATTGATTTCCAATCGGCAACGAAGTTCTCTTATTCCCCGGAAAATAGATTTAACTTTTTTTTAAGGCTGTTCAAATTTGTTTTAACAAAGGGTTAGTAATAATTGTTTTTGATTGAGTAATTAATTAATGTAGGTGGTCACTAATTGCGAGTCAGCTACCAGGAAGAACAGACAACGAAATAAAAAATTATTGGAACTCTCATCTCCGCCGTAAACTCCACAACTTCATCATCAGAAAGCCATCCATCTCTCACGACGTCCCCGCCGTAATCATTAAAGCTCCTCCTACAAAACGCAGACCAGGGAGAACCAGCAGGTCCGCCATGAAACCTAAAACGCACAACCCAAAAAATCTAAAGATGAAGAAAACGCCTGAATCGCCGGAGCCAGAAGCCAACGTAGCGGTTACAGTGGTGGCGCAAGAAGCATTAATGATAGAGTTAAATGGAGCCGAGGCTGAGCTAGGACCATGCAACTACTATGGAACCTGTCATGAAGGAGGAGCTTGTGGCAATAATAATAATAATAGCACTGATGGCGATAAAGGAGTTTCATCCTTTGATGAAAACATCATCGATCTTTTGTTGGACGAATCAGAACCAAGCCACGTATTCACATCGTGTGGTGGTAATGCAGAGTTGAATAATCTAGGAGACTATGAACAAGCCAAAGGGTCTTCGGAGATTTTGAACCAAGAGAATCTCGATTGTCTTCAGTCTTGTCTGTCGATGGAGTCATTTCTCAACTATGAGCATCAAGTCAATAATGCGTTCACGGATGAGTTTATTGATTGGGACTGTGTTTGGCAACAAGGGTATGACAATAACATCTGCGATGAGAAAGAGGGTTCTGATTCAATGGTGTCCTGGCTTTTGGACGGTGATGATGAGGCCACGATCGGGAAAAGTAATTGCGAGAACTTTGGAGAACCATTGGATCATGACGAGGAAAATGCGTTGTTCGCCTGGCTTCTCTCTTGAATGTATTTATTAATCTGCTAAGTTTGTAATAGTCTTTTTATTTTTTATCTGCAATAGCAGTTTTGTGATGTCTTATCATCGACTTATTAGGGTACCTTGTATGGTTTGTTTTGAAAGTTTATGTCTTATCATCGACTTATTAGGGTACCTTGTATGGTTTGTTTTGAAAGTTTATGTCTCCCCTTTTTCATGTTATTCAATAAAGAGGTACAAAATGTAGGTATCCATTCATGTGGCGTATGTATTTCAACCTAGTTTAAATACGGGAAATTTAGAAAGGAAACTTTATAAAGCTTGCATACATCATATTTTGAACTACATATTACATACATCACATTCTTTTTTTTTTTTGCTCACTCTTGCATAAATCATATTCCTTACCGCCAAATAATTACAAACCAAAAATAAAGAAGACAAAGGCAGTGATTTTAAAACCGGACCGGGCCGATAGTTGGATCGGGTTCGACTATGAACCAATTATATAACCGGGTTAGGTCTAAAAATTGGTTCGACCATGAATCAGTCATGTAACAGGATTGAATATCAAAGTTATTAAACTGATAAAAATTATTAAAATTATCAAAAATCTACAAATCATCCATATGAACATAAAACTAGTTTATATTTATAGATGTTTATGTTTAAAATTTATTTATATTTTAATTATGTACAAAATTTACTAACTAAAAGTATATTACCAGATTATTAAACTAGGTTTGATCCGGTTGAACTACATTGAACCGTGATCCAAACCAAAAAAAAATTGATTCAGTTTTCGGTTCGGTTTTAAAAATACCGGACAAAAGTAGTATAATATTTTGAGTCATAAAGCTTCATTACATCTGCGAATCGTCACGTGCCATTCAAGTAATTAATATCGAATCTTAAAGGGGTACTGTTCTAACTTTTTGGTTCATAGGGGCGTTCCAACTAGCAGATGGCCACAAGCAATTAGCATGCATTAACGAGTTTTCGTAAATATGATAACAAAAGGGACCTAGACATTAATTTTGATCTTTCGTTGTCAAAAAAAAGACATAAATTTTGGCCACAAGCAATTAGCATGCATTAACGAGTTTATAGGGGCGTTCCAACTAGCAGATGGCCACAAGCAATTAGCATGCATTAACTAGTTTTCGTAAATATGATAACAAAAAGGGACCTAGACATTAATTTTGGTCTTTCATTGTCAAAAAAAAAACATTAATTTTGGTCCAACAACCCACACAATAGTTGGAAACAGTGACAGTCGATATACGCACATAATAAGGGAAAGTAAAACAGTCGCTTTCTTATACGTCCGCCTTGGTTCCATAGTCTTTGGAATGACCACATTGCATTTCTTCTTTTTTCCTTCCCGTGGAAGATTGATTTTATAGATATTCAAAAACTGATACAAGAACAACAAACGCATGATTACTTCGAATATATTATTGTGTTGTGTTTAATATGAAAATACAAGACACATATATATAGTAGTAACATTAATATAATGTTAATACTAGATAATGATAACTTTCCTAAACGTTAATGTAAATATGCTAAGAATATTTTGAGATTAACTTGATTTTCAAGTATTTCCTTTTAGTTTTTAGGATCTTCATGGGTTTCACGGGCTTCGCAGTCTTGGTCCGTAAGATACACATCTTCCGGTCCATCATATCTCTAATACTCCCCCGCACGACAAACATGGGATGCAACACACAAATCTGCAATCACAAAGCAGACCATGTATGTCGTGGACACTATATCGAGGAAAACAAAACAGTAGATTCCTTTGGGAATAAACTTCGACTTAGACAATGAGGGATGAAAACTTCAGCTCTTCTTTGGTCTTAACAATGAGAATACATCCCGTGGACGCAACTGCAACTCTAGAAACAATCGTCCTTAACTTGGACAGTCCATAAACCGGACTAAAAACTGACCTAAGAATTTAAGCGTTCAACTAGAACTCCCCCGTAATGGTTAAACTATAACCAACAAACCCCAAACTATGGGAAAACAACTCTTGAGAAATTCTAAACTATTATTTGCTACATAGATTGAGACTATGGAACCAACTGAAAAAAAGATGTGAGAAATTATGTTTTGCTACATAGATTGGTTCTTCCTGCCAGACAAAGAGTTTGCATGTACACTGAGTTAAAGTTAAGAGTCCGATTGGTAACAGCTGTAGCTTCGAAATTATTGCTGTAGAAAATAATCTGTAGACTTTTTGCTGTAGCTTTAGATTTTGTTGCTGTAGAATTTTATGAAAGCACTAAAAAATTGCTTTGGATATTTGGCTCTGCAGAGCACTTCTACAGCTGTAGGTTATTTCAAGAGCTGTAGTTTAAAAAAAATAAATTAAAGCATGATTGCTTTGATTTTGGTACTTTAGAAATAAATGGGACTGTGGAGAGCACTCACATCCACTACCAATCACACCCTAAATAGTTGCAATAAGAAACTAAACCAGGCCGACTTATTTTAGCCTTGGTATTGCAGCAAGTGACACAATCAAACGTGTGTAACTACAGCTGACCCTAATGATTGGTTGTGTCCATTGGAGTTGCACGACCATTGCTATCCTCATGATCCATTCCACAAATCACTCAAACCTGTTAACAAAAGAAAGTAGGTAGATTTTTAAACCATATTATAGGCAATCCTCTTTACGAAACTAATTAAACTAAAATAAGTCACCAAAATCTCTAGAAATGAAACGAAAACCAATATTCGTAGAGAAGACCTCGCTCATAAATTCCAAAATCAAAAACAAAAATCCAAAAAAAAAGACGAAGAAGCAAAATCTCCATCTGTTTCTTTCCACCGCTTGCTCTGTCGCTCGATGCTTTCTCAAAACTTTTCTAGAGCCTTGGTGTTGGTGGTATGAAAGCTCAACCTGTACGTGGAGAACATCACTTATATAGAGTATGAGGATAAGCTGAATACATGCTCTGCATGTAGCTGCTACAGTATTCAATGGGTCAATTAGTGATGTATAGAGTAGGGGAGGTGATGCACCGGGAATGTGAAACAGAAAGGAAATTGTCGTCGAAATTAAGGAATGATTAGATTATGACCCGTGCGCCCGTACGGGTGTATACTCTTCATAATTTTATGTTTTTGTTAGTTGTAACAATGATTCATGTTAATGTTTCATAAGTTAATGACTTATGATATTTAATGTATCTTTTTATTTTGTTTAGTGTCCAATTTTAAACTATTAGTTGTATTCTTTTTTCTTTTTTTTACATTTTTTACTTTTACTTAGTAAATTAAACAATTCAGTGTAAAATATTAGAGTATTTTGTTTATACTGTGAGTGTTTTATTAAAATATACTATAAATTTTGTGTGGAGAGTTTGAACATCACCAAGTTCATGGACTATCCCTATTACATCTGCCAGAAAATCCAATAACATAAATTATTTAAGTCAAATCGTAATAAAAAATAAACAGTACAAAACTTAAAAATATAATCAAATTAGAGATTACCTATGAGAAAAGATGCATTTTTAGTTCAATTTCCAATTTATTCATAATTGGCAAGAGATAGGAAAATACTATCATCACTAAAGTCCAAACCTGATAGCATGGCATCCTCTTCTATCGACATCTTGTAAGGATGGTTTGTAGCTCGATATTGACCACCGGCTGATTTTATGTGGAAGTTTTCAATAACTCTCATTCCCCTTTCAGCAAATCACGTTGAACTTGGTATATGAGAGCTCGTTTGCAAGTAGTCTGAATTTTTTGTTACCTTAAAAAAACAAAACGTTCATATTAGAATGAAGTAAAGCAAATAAGTATAATGATTGGTACAGAGCTATAAAAAAATGTTACCCATTCATCAGCGAAAATTATTTCGAAGGTCTCCCCTCCAAAATACGTTTTATACTTTTCCATGAATGCAAACACTTAACTCGAATCCTTGCTGTCTTTGTAAGGTTTTAGTTTGGTGAGAGCGGGAAAAGTTGTAAGCTTAGACATTTTTCTTTTTTTTCTTGTGGGTTCCGTAATTTTTTTTGTCAAGTAGTATAGAGGAGATATATATATACTCGGCATTGAGAATGATAGGTTTAAAAGGATAAATCATAATCTTTTGGTAGTTTTGATTGTTACGCAAAATCAAAACAGAATATACACATTCCTTATTAATTACACAGTAATTAAAACTCGAATATACTATCTATAGATAAGGAAATACATGATTTGCAAGTTTAAATAAAAGAATATGCTGATTTTGATATCTGTTTTGATAATAAAGTTTGCTTTGGATGCCAAAAAAAAAAAATCTGTTTTGATTAGATTGAAGGGGAAGAAATTGGAAAAAAATCTTTGGTTGTTGTTTTTTAATTTAGAGAATATTGTGTCATGATTTTTATGCAGTTGATGTTTCTTTTTGCGGGGAATTAGCAATGAATATTTGATTAGTATCGAGTTTTGGAAGAAAAAAAATATATTATTTAGTTTCAATGTTGTGTGGATCAAAATACTCATGAATATTTAAAATAAATTATAAATTTGGTAAACCACAAAATCTGATAAATTAACTACATAATTCTCTATTTAAAATAAATTATAAATTTGGTAAACCACAAAATCGATAAATTATACCTTGATCAGATTAAAACGTCAATAAAAACTAATTAGGTATACAATATAATCAGTAGACAAACCTTGTTTTGCTATGAAAAACATGAAATCAATGGAATTATGATTAATGGTATTTTGATATAGTTTTACATGATTATTGGTTTATTATCAATCAACCGTTTGGTTATAAGGTTACATGATTATTGGTTTCGTTATATAAATAGTTGGTTATAGGTTATAATAGGTTTACATGACATTTTCTATCAATCATTTGGTTACAGTTTACATGATTATTGATTTATGTCTGGTCATAAGTCCACAGAATTGGTTTCGAATAATATAAAATAATAATATAAGATAGGTGATAGTTCCACATATTTAATCAGATTACCGGACGTAATGGTTTAGAAAAGATAGTAATGATTTATTTAAGGCAGGTGATATCGGTCGGAATTATGAAGCAACGAAAGCCACGATTTTATTGGTTAAGAAAATAAATGGGATAACAATTAGTAAAATTCTGTGTTTTGATCAGTGGCATGCCATTGTAATTTTTGTGGAAAAGTCAGGGGTAAGTACTATTTGTACTTCAGTTTTAATAGTATAGATTACATGACATCTTCTATCAATCATTTGGTTACAGTTTACATGATTATTGATTTATGTCTGGTCATAAGTCTACAGAATTGGTTTCGAATAATATAAAATAATAATATAAGATAGGTGATAGTTCCAGATATTTAATCAGATTACTGGACGTAATGGTTTAGAAAAGATAGTAATGATTTATTTAAGGCAGGTGATATCGGTCGGAATTATGAAGCAACGAAAGCCAAGATTTTATTGGTTAAGAAAATAAATGGGATAACAATTAGTAAAACTCTGTGTTTTGATCAGTGGCATGCCATTGTAATTTTTGTGGAAAAATCAGGTGTAAGTACTATTTGTACTTTGTTTTAATAGTATAGATAATAGTTTTAGTGTTTATAATTAAATGATTATATGGATGATGTGTCGATTTGATTGTCTATAATTAAAAATTATTCTCTTATATATAATAGAGATTTCTTATATTAATACATAAACTAGATTTTGACCCGCGCTTTTAAAGCGCGGGTTTATTTTCCTTTATCTTTTTTTTTTTAAATTGACAAATATTTAATAAATGTCATATTTTCATATACTTGTTTTTTTATAAAAGACTTAAGTTTTTTATCTTTCTTTATAGTGTTTCATTTTAAATGAGTATATGCCTGATCACAATATCCGGACCCGAAGAACCAACCCAAAACCGACCCAAAAATTAGGGTCCCGAACCCGATCAGACCTGGGGTAAATATCCGAATGAATTCTAAATTGCTATATCCGAAGAACCGATCCAAACCCGATCCGAACCGAAAACCAAATGAGTACCCGAAGATACCCGAAATGTGAATATATATCTAAAAATATATGTTATAATTATATTTATAATTATTTTAATATTTTAAATTAATATCATAAGTTAACTATAATAGTCATTTTTAGTACTTTTGAGTATTTTTGGATAAAATATGATAGTTTGGATAAAAGTTTACCCAAAAAAACGGTATAGAATGGATATTTTTGGTTACTTTTGGTTACTTTTGAGTAATTTGGATACAAAAATTTGAACCGAATCGGATACTTTGGTTACTCTGAGTATAAATAACCGAACCCGTTTTAGATATTTTGGTTATTTGGTTATTTTTCAGGTTCTTATGCATGAGAACCGAACCCACCCGGACCCGGAAAGATCTGACTCGAACCCGATCCGAAAAAAATAAAAATTGAATCTGATTTGTTAATCGGCCTAAATGGCCCAAAAGAGATGATGTGGGCAATTGGCTGGATTTAAAAAAAGTGACCCAATATAGATGCGTTATTAATATTACTTGATTGCCCTTAATGAAATATGTAATGTTATTAAAAAAGAAGGGTATTTTTAGTAAAAAATCCAATAGGATCCTGCTTTAATAGTATAGATATAAAAGTAGTTTAATAGGAAATAAAAAAGTATACAAATTCCAAATACATTTTTTCAGAAAAACAAAAAAACATAACTTTTGATTTTTGTGTAGAATTATGTAGTTATTTAAAAAACTAGTTTCCCTGTATTTTAGGGAATCATTTTTTCCAAAATCTTGATTGGCAGAAGAAATGGTTTTTCAAAAACAAAAGCCAAAACTAAAAACAATCAAGCTCCAAATGGTTTTTACAAAAATAAAAACTAAAATTCGATTGGCAAAGAATGGTTTTTAGAAAAACAAAAACCAAAAACTAAAACAAAAACATTCGCACCAAAAAAAAACTATAAACATTCTAAGTTAAACCTATATTATCCACAGAGCGCCAGCCCATTGAAGCCCAAACAAATCAGATTCTAGAGTGGAAAGACTTGTTCGCCTGTCTACTCCCGAGAAAGATGTGGACCATTCATAATCTGACAAGTAACCTAGCCACGTAGTAGAAATTCCCGATCACCGTTGGTGATTAAATCGACGGACCAGATCACGACATGTCATTATTTTTTATTTCCTTTCTGTATCTTTCCTTCTTCTGTAATTATGATTAAACTTCTTTTAATAACTGAGACAGTGAGAGATCAAAGCTACTCCAAAGCTGAGAGGAAGAATGGCGAAATCTCAGATCTGGTTCGGTCTAGCCTTACTCGCGTTGCTTGTCGTGTCATCAGCCGTAGCAGACGATGTGGTTGTGCTGACGGATGATAGCTTCGAGAAGGAAGTTGGTAAAGATAAAGGAGCTCTTGTCGAGTTTTACGCTCCCTGGTAATTGATCTTCTTTTTCTTTTATCTAAACAGTTATAGAGATTAGTTTAGTTTGATCTGTAATTATATTGGATTGATCTGGAGAATATGGTTTTAGTTCACAAGTGTGTGTGTGTGTGTGTGTGTGTGTGTGTGTGTCATTTACAGGTGTGGTCACTGCAAGAAACTTGCTCCAGAGTATGAAAAGCTAGGGGCAAGCTTCAAGAAAGCTAAGTCTGTCTTGATTGCAAAGGTCAGTGTCTCTCTCTCTCTCATTCCTTTTTTCTTTTCTTGCTCCAATGTTATGAGAGAGAAATAAAAATAAAGATGATGGATTGTGTTGCAGGTAGATTGTGATGAGCATAAGAGCGTCTGCACTAAATATGGTGTTAGTGGTTATCCCACCATTCAGTGGTTTCCTAAAGGCTCTCTTGAACCCCAAAAGTATGCCCCTTTTTTTTATTTTTAATTTCTCCCAAGCTAATCTATTATTGAGTATTCATAGATGGTGAATGTATTGTTTTCTTATTTAACAGGTATGAAGGTGCACGCAATGCTGAAGCTTTGGCTGAATATGTCAACAAGGAAGGAGGTATTCTCCTTGATGAGGATATGCTTTTCCAAACTTACTTTTGTTTAGGCATGGTTTGTTTATGAGTTAGATTAAGTTGGTGAAATGTTCAATCTTTTGTTCCTATTGATTTTTATTATATATTCAAGTGTGAAATTGCTGCCCCCAACATTGCATTAGGATATATGGTCGAATATTTATACTTCATTTACTGTTGTAACATTCTTGTCTTTAAAATTCTTTGATTAATTTTGTGTACTTTACCTATGTGTTGAAATGCTTTCAGGCACCAACGTGAAATTAGCTGTAGCTCCGCAAAACGTAGTAGTATTAACACCTGACAATTTCGATGAGATTGTACTGGATCAGAACAAAGATGTCCTCGTCGAGTTTTATGCCCCATGGTATTACTATCTCTTTCTTCACCACCGCACATGGTTTTGCTTTTCATTATGTTTTCTAATTTCTGAGTTTTACTTTTTTTCCCAGGTGCGGCCACTGCAAGTCCCTCGCTCCTGTGAGCTCTCAAACTATTTGTCTACTTTTGAAACAACAATACTTCAATTTCACTTTGTTATTAATGTTGTGATTTCTTTAATTAATTCCTCAGGTGTATGAGAAGGTAGCGACGGTGTTTAAACAGGAAGAAGGTGTAGTAATTGCCAACTTGGATGCTGATGCACACAAAAGCCTCGGCGAGAAGTAAGTTGGAGTCAGCGATATTACTGTATAAAAATCATGTATATATACAGAAAGATGATAACATTTGTACATTAATTAATCATTACCTAGGTATGGAGTAAGTGGATTCCCAACACTAAAGTTCTTCCCAAAAGACAACAAAGCCGGTCAAGACTATGAGGGTGGAAGAGACTTAGATGACTTTGTAAGCTTCATTAATGAGAAAGTTGGGACCAGCAGAGACAGTCAAGGGCAGCTTACTTCAAAGGTGAACCCAAAAAAAGAAAAACATGTCTCTCCTTTACCAATTCTGAAAGCTTTTGTTGATATCTCTCAATTTTTTATTTAAATAGGCTGGTATAGTTGAAAGCTTAGATGCGTTGGTAAAGGAGCTAGTTGCAGCCAGTGAAGATGAGAAGAAGGCAATCTTGTCTCGCATCGAAGAGGAAGCTAGTAACCTCAAGGGGTCCACAACAAGGTACGTACTAGTATTAGCGTTTCATCATTACATCGAATAAGAGTTTCTTTTGTTGTTCCTTTTGAGCTTTCATGATGATTTGTCTCGCTCTATAATAGGTATGGGAAGCTTTACTCGAAACTCGCAAAGAGCTATATAGAAAAAGGTTCAGGCTATGCTACAAAAGAAGTCGAGCGGCTTGGACGCGTCCTTGGCAAGGTATAAATCATTTCTTCTCTTTCTCTCTGTGTACACATTAGCTTACTGATTAGTGATTTCCAATCAAGAAACAATAAAGACTACTGACTTTTTTGTGGTGTTTTTGGGGTGCAGTCTATAAGTCCGGTGAAAGCTGATGAATTAACTCTCAAGAGAAATATCCTGACCACTTTCGTTGCTTCATCGTAAAAGGCAAAGCCCTGAGAGTGTATAGGAGTCGACAGACTCTCTATATATAAACTGATACAGTTTGTAGAGTCGGTGGTTTGTGGACTTTTTTTATGTCTGTTGTTATTTCTGTTTAGTTCTTCTATACATTATCGATTTAGTTTTGTGTTCCAAAAAAAAAAAAAAAAAAGTTTTTGTTTTTTATGGATTCCGTTTCAGGCTTTTCACCAACCAAAGAAAGAAATAAGAATATCTCTACTAGATTAATATCAGAAAACCTGCGTTGCTTAGTGGATTCCTCTTGATTTTAAAAAATGTCTTTAGGCATTGGTCCAATTTTTCTTTTGCTAGGCCCATAGAGGGATTGGAACCCTCGGTAAACAAAAGCCTACATAACAGTTCCAATGTTACGCCTTCAACCACTCTTATCCATTTTTATTCGATCACAGCGAGGGAGCAAGTCAAAATAGAAAAACTCATATTTATTGGGTTTAGGGATAATCAGGCTCCTTCTCCAGGACTTCGAAAAGATACTTTTGGAACGTCAATAGGCATGAAATAAAAAAAAAGAGAATGAAGTTCTCTAGTTCACTTTGAGACGACGAAATGAATTTTGGAACTTATTAACATTTTCCAAAAAAGAACTCGTTCTAAAAAAAATAGGATTCCGTGTAATAAATTTTTGATATTTAACAACCTCTGTTAAAAAATAATCACAAAAATCATAGGCCTGGGTAAATTATCCGGATCCGAAGATCCGAACCGGTAATTACCCGAAAAACCGGGTCTCGGATCGGGTTCGGTTCTAGAAAAATACCCGGTCGGATGAGGTTTTAAAACTGGTCAGGTACCGGATCGGTTCCGGGTATATCCGAGATCCGTACGGGTATCCGAGAGATCCGAGATCCGTATGGGTATCCGAAAAATCCGAGATCCATACGGGTATCCGAGATGTAAAATTTAATATGCATCACTACCAAATCGAACCATGGACCTCATCCTACACTTACCACATCACGTGACACTACACCAACACATCATATAGTGTTTATATATGTATTTTAAAGTTTATATCTATATATATATATATATTAAATTTATAAATATTAATCGGATCCATTAATTTTTGGTAACTTCGGATATAACCGGATCCGAACCGGATCCGACAGGTACCGAACCGTATCCGAACCGAAATTTTAAATTATCCGATCAGTACCATTTTCACTAGTTCCGAAATATCCGAAATCCGAAATATCCGACCCGGATCCGAACCGGTAATCCGAATGCCCACGCCTAACATTGGACATAATGGGTCAGGATACACTCAATCGAGCTTTTATAAATTAAACATGTTATGTACCGATATATATGATCGACATATCATTATCTATATTATAGTTTAGTATTTATCTTACGTATCCCTATTGTTAGGATAACTACTAGTTGTGTCGATCCATCAATATGGTCGACTATGTATATAAGGCTATTAGCCGATGAGTAATGTGATAAGCTTTCCCGTTCATTATTCAACACGTTATCAGCACGAGACTCTAAAATTCCGAGCTACCTCAAAAACTCCAACTGACGTTGCCACTTCAAACAGCTCGTTCTATCAAACCGTACAGATCCAGACGACAAGTAATATATCAAATTAAAGCTCTTGACGAGACGAATCCAACGCCGTCGACTTCGCCTCTATCTGACTCCGGACGCGCCCTCACGCTCTATTCTAAGACTCGCCGTCAAGTGACCTAAAACCTGAAATTCTAAAACTCATCCGACGACTTCAAACCGTTCGTTCTCTCAAACCGTAAGGATACACACGACGAGTAATATATCAGATTGAAGCTCTGGACGAGACGAATCCATCGCCTCAAACCTCGTATCAATCCGATCTCTAACGCGTCCTCACGCTCCGTTCCAACCGGCGCCGTCAACTACTCTAAAACCCTAATCAAAAGCCTAAACCGGAGCCTCTCTCTATACTTTGTTATTTTCTGAGATTTGCTTCATATATTTATACTAACTTGTTTTGATTCATTTTTGATTAAGGTTTCTAAAGGTACAAGAGGTTTTTGCTCAACCTAAGACGCGACCAGCTCCTGATCCGTTCCGGTCATGCAGTTCGCAATCCAACTTGTTCCAGCTCTCGGTGGTCCAAATCTACACTTCGAAGTTCTAAAGGTAAACTTTGAAACCCTAAAAGAACACATAATCGAACGTGGTTGATTGATAAAGGAATGACCATTAAAATTTTGCAAAACCCCAAATCAAAAACCACTAGCAAAAGTTTAATAGGTCTCTACTCTTCCATGAATAAATCGAAGCTCTTAAACCAAAAGTTCGATATGAGATTGTTCATCAATTAAAATCACAGCCTCAATGGCTTGCTGAATCTCAAAAACCCCTTGATCTGAATGATCAAATCGAATCCTTAAACATAGAAATCGATCAATCCCCTAAAACATATACATGATCGGTTTCATCCAAAAACATCTAATTTTTTTTGTGATTCCGACTTGATTTCTTGATCTGATTGTCTAGTTTAATTTTCTTTTAAGTTGTTCTTCATGTTTAGAACTGCTTAGGATTGAAAATTACACAAACCCTAATCTTTTTTATGAAATCTGATTGCAAATAGGTGATTTTCGATTGAAATTGTTAAATTTTAGTCTATTTGCTAAATGATTTCCCTGATCAATGTCGAAATAGACTTGAATCATTAGGGATTGATAGAAAAGAAATTATAGAAAGTTTTCCAGATTGCTAGAATGCAAAATTAACTTTTCTAAAAACTTCCGTTTTTGAGAAATTGACTTTTATAAGTTGCTGGAAACTTTCCATTTTTTTTTTTGAAAGATTAGAAAAATGCTAGAATGATTTAGATTGATCTAATTTGTTTTAAGTCATATAATGACTATTTAGATCAATTGTTTCGAAAATAATTATTAAAAAGTGAAACCCCATATTTTCAAAACCCTAAACCCTATTTTCTCTCTCTAGAATCCGATTACTTTTAAATCATCTAGAATCAACTGTTTGATCTGATTTAATTTTTTTAGCTCATCTTGATCATATAGACACTGATTGCTAAGATTGCACCATGAAACAATTTTTTTGATTGATTGATCATATGAGAAAATCGGATTGCTAGATTGAATGGAAAATCAGATTGCTAGATGGAAAATTGGGTTGCATTGCATAAATTCAAAGGTTGAAAGAAACCAAAGTTGCATTGCTATATTGATTAAAAAGAAATCGGATTAAATTGAATAATTTCGAGGTTGAAAGAAACCAAATCACATTGCATAAATAAAAGGTTGAAAGAAACCAAAATGCATTGTTTGAATCCGATTATAAACTATAAAATCTATATTTTCAGATGTTGAATTTGGATTATCCAACCCTTAATCTTTCTGGAGATAATTATTTAAAATGGGCAATGAACACTGCAATTGTCCTGAAGGTAAGAGGACTTGACAGATGTATCATCAAAGGCGAATATGCAACTGAAAATGAAAAATATGGGGCAGTAACAATTATTTGCCACCATCTCACTGAGAATAATGAGATACTAAAGAAAACCAGTGAGATGAGACTTCCTGAAGCCAATAAGACTGGAGAGAATAAGGATGAATCCAAAGAAGCCACATCTAGAATAATAAAAGGAGTGGCCGGTATATACATTGCCTAAGAATCGAGATTTCGACATTCTGATTTTATGTTTTGATTTGTTTGTCATTTACGATTTTTTATATATAATAAGAGTTGTTTTAGTTTTATATTATCATGATTGACTTACGTGATAATTTCTTGATTGATAAATGATAAATGAAAATTTAAAAATGAGTATAGTAATTAAAATTATCCGACCAAAGGCATTGTCTAAAGGGGGCATGAATTATTCACCCAAATAAAAGACCCATTTGAGTTATAAAATTTTGAAAATGAATGGTTTCCACATTGAGCCAATGGGCAAAGGAAATAAAAAATTCCTTTAAAATTATAAATAAAAATCGCCCAAGGCATAGAAATGGTCGAGACTGTACTCCCGACTGATCTAAACTATGCTAAAAGATCAGTATGATAAAGGCAAAATGCCTAGGTAACCAGATAGGTTGACCACGAAATTTTATACACTTTATGGCATGACCAGACTAGCCATCCAGATCTTTAAAATTGATGCAAAGATTGTTATGGCATGTACCGATATATATGATCGACATATCATTATCTATATTATAGTTTAGTATTTATCTTACGTATCCCTATTGTTAGGATAACTACTAGTTGTGTCGATCCATCAATATGGTCGACTATGTATATAAGGCTATTAGCCGATGAGTAATGTGATAAGCTTTCCCGTTCATTATTCAACAAAACAAAGGTTTTCATTTTAAGTCCTTAGAAAAAACATCCAACTAAAATTTTATATTTTAAAATTTCCAACCGAAAATCAATTTTTATTAATGGACAGTATTTTATGTAATTTCAAAAATGACATAAGGTTCTTATAATCAATAGATATTTTAGTGATTTAAACCTCTAACTATTTTTTTAATTGGATGGTAAACTCCAAACTAAAATTTTATGTTTTTAAAATTTCAACTATTATATCTTTAATGCTTTTAACTCTATGTAAGGGAAGCATTAAATTGAAACACAGAATTTTATGTAATCATATAAACGACATAAAATGTTTAAAACCTCATATCTTAATGGACAATGATTATCACAATTCATCCTCAAATGAAAAAAAATTAGAGTTCTTTTTCTTTATCAAGAACCATCGAAGATGAGATAAGTCAAAAAGTTAGTTGTTTCTAATTCTAATTCGTTGTATCATATTCATTTACTTAACATTCCAAAATCCACTTTGTAGCGCTCTCGAACTATCTTTTGTAGATTTCATTCTAAATCAGCTATTTTTTGTCAGCAGAGTTATGATTTTTTTTTTTGCAGGCTATGATTTAGAGTCCAAAGGTAACCAATGAATAAAAATGGTGGGTACCTCTCCACTATTTGAAATTTACACCATTCATAGAGATTATTTATTCTCCAATGTTGTTTTTCATTCCTTTTAATTTAGGTAATCATATAATAAAAATATTCCTTATTAAATCTTAGAAAACAATAAAAAACAAACATTCCTTATATTTTGTTCATCTTTTTTCATTCCCTCCTTGTTCTTATTATTTTTTTAATAGTCGTCAGTTAAAGCTTTAGTCAGTTAAAAGCCAGTGAAATTTGAGAAAAATATCAATTTTGTAGAAATTGCGGTAGATTTAAAGAAGGATTCTCCTTTTGCCAAAACAGTCAAAGAAATACTGAACTTACACACTTTTGCCAAAAAACACGAACACTTCATTTTTTTGTCAACATATACACGAACACTTCATTAATCTATAAAAACATATGAACTAACGTTGTTTTGCTCAATAAAAAATTAACAAAATTCACCGTAAAAAAATACTAAAATTACACTTTTTGCTAAAAAGCATGAATTCTTTTATTGATCCAAAAATATAAACGTTTTTTGGTTAAGACAAATTATATATAAACAAAGAATCTAAAATCCGAACTGAAAACAAGTTTATATTTTTGGATCATTTAAAAGTTTATGCATTTTTACAAAAATGTGTAAGTTCAATATTTTTAAGGTGAATTTTGTTAGTTTTCTTTTTTTAGCAAAACAACGTCGTTTTGATTTCAGTTAAAATAATAAAAGTCGGTTAAGTGAAAATTAAAATTGACTAATTTATACCTAATTTAGCTATGTAAACACAGATTTGCATGTTTTTGGGTTGATATAAAGTCTGTGTGTGTTTTTGACAAAAGTGTGTAAGTTCAGTATTTATTTGACTGTAGAAATTGAGATAGAGTCAGAAGTATTCTCCTTGAGAAAAATTACTAGTTGCCTCACATATGAAACTTTATATATAATTTTTTTTGACAAATATATAATTATATATGGCCTCGTGCGTTGCACATATTTTATTTGATGTTTAAGTTTTATAAAGAACATAAAAATAATAAAGCATTTTATTATAGTTTTATGATTTCTTTTGCATATGTTGTGTAAGATTTATTTTATAATCAAGAATTCATGTTCCCACATAAGTTCCAGCTAATATTTGTACTTTAATAATCATGGTGTATAGGTGAATTGTTATCCATTTTTATACTTAGGACTAGAGAAAATATCCATACCCAAAAAATTAAGAGGCATTTGCATAGAAAATATTAAATAAGGTAGTAATTTGCACAAATGGAAAAACAATAAAAGTTAGAGAGAGAAACGTAGTAAAATTACATGATTATCCCTATGAATGTTCACAAAATGAAGAAACAAACCAACTTTCGATCTAGATGGTTATATTTCAATGTATCCGGATATTTTACATCTAACAAACCTATGTTCGTTTTAGATGGTTATATTTCAATTTATCCGAATATTTTCCATCTTAACTGGTTATTATATTAGTGGTTTGGCTAACTTAAATATTTATCTGGATAATATTATTGTTAGATGGATATTTCGATTAGTAGTCGACTATCATTATAAACTCAAACTCTCATAAATTAAGTAATATATCAATTATCCGGGTATCATTATTGTTAGATGAATTTTTCAATCAATGGTCAGCTAAATGTATATCATAAATTAAATAATATATCAATTATCCGGATATCATTATTGTTAGACGAATTACAAAACCATGAGATCCCCGATGTATCATCATCATCATCACCTTCTGATCCACTCACATCCTAGCCTTCTTCAATCCATTTCAGATTTCACTACAAACGGATTCAGACAATGCAATTACCTACCAAAAAAGAAGATGTGCAAGAAGAAAACAACAAACCATCGGAAAGCTGGGGTTTGTCTTTAGAAGATAAACCCCTAGATGTGGATGTTGAAGACTTTTCTAGTTTCTTTTTAGTGCACGTTGATTGTTTCCGATCAATTGCTCCGCCGACGATCTCCTATCTCAACGACCCACCACTTCCACTCCGTTCCTGTACATAATACGATTCTCACGACTTTCTAAAAGTTTGGGAGAAAGGCGGAGACAACTAGGCTTTATTTAAAAATAATTTTAGTCATAAAGTGGATATGAAAGAGGTAAATGCACTTAAAAGAGATTAACATGGTGGGAAACCAGTTCAACAAAAACATGGTGGGGGAAGAAGAAGAAGACGTGAAGATAGTGACTCATAATTAAATTAAAACATCAAATTGAATTTCATCTGGACTAGTAGGTTTGTCTAGGAAGAATAGAGGTGCTTTTGCCATTATAAAATAAGAATAGTAAAAGTTCCATTTTTGCAAATTACCTGGTTATTGGTGTATATGGAGTGAAATTACTCAAAATTAAATTGAATCTAACTTGAAGTAAGAATTATAGTGAAATTAAAATATTGAAAGTTAAATAACGTTAATCGAATCAATGACAAAATCCCACTTTCTTATGTACAAATTTAATATATTTTATTAACTTTTTATATGTTATTCTTCTGAATTTAAATATATTCTAATGTTTTTTGGTCATTTAGTGAAGGTTGTATTGTCATTTTAGGATCCTTGAATTTTTTTTTTTTTTTGAATTTCATCTATATATTTTGGTTTGCATGATTTATGAATGTTTAGTTATTCAACCAATATAAGTCATCTGGGATCATCATCTATATCATGTAATTAATGACAATGAAACCATAAATGCATACATTTTATAGCCACAAAAATTTATGTGCATGTTAAAGACCATATTTTGAATTTTGATTTGTGTAAATAGTTGTTTATAAGAACACATAACTTTTTAACTATAGTTTTGTGAAAATAAAAAAATTTAGGTTTGTGGTGCTAAATCTCAAATTAAATAAATAAATTGGTTTTATTATATAGTGTAACAAGGCTGAAGAAGACACAATTTGGAGATAATAAGAAATTTTGGAGACACGATAAGGCGGATAGTCTAGCACGCAGTGTCAGAAAACTACAGTCTTTCGTCGTTCATATGAATGCAGAGTTCCCGGTATAATTTACAGAGTTAGTATGAGTTTGTTTAAGTTGACACAAAAAAAATTAAGAATTTTTCTAATTAAATTTTAAATATATGACATTCAATATCATATACATCATTTTAAAAACTTTATATAACTTTTATAAATCCAACCCAATCCTTAAATACTAAACGCTAAACAATAATCACTAAATCTCAAATTCAAATATTATAGTATTTTTTTCTTGAAGATAGTATTAAAAAGTAATATCTAAGTTATAATAATTTAATAAATTTCTCTAGATTTTTTTTTTCATTTTGGATAAAATATCAATTTTTTAGAGGAGTGAAAGAATAAGATCATTTACATATGGGTTAATCGAGAACTATATTTGAAAAAAATGAAAGGTGACCCATTTCACAATATAAATATTTTTAGAAGGAGAAATCTATTCTTGTCCAAAAAGTTATTTTCACATAATGATAGGGTTTTGACACATTTCACAATATAAATATTTTTTCTTGACACATGTTACAATCATATCATGTGAAATATTTGAAGTTATTTTTTTTATTTATAGTTTTTAAACATAAAATTATATATTAAAATGGAATTAAGTTTAGTTTATTATAAGAAAAACAAATATTACTTTTAAATTT
The DNA here is from genome assembly GCF_000801105.2 of Raphanus sativus. Taxonomy (NCBI): domain Eukaryota; kingdom Viridiplantae; phylum Streptophyta; class Magnoliopsida; order Brassicales; family Brassicaceae; genus Raphanus; species Raphanus sativus. Next base: position 10,576,243 of record NC_079513.1, on the reverse strand, counting down.
AATTTTATTTAGGGTATTAAAGGAAAATCATTTATATTATACTTAGTTTTTTCTTTAAGATTTTCATTAAAAAAATTGTTATTTGTAGGATTCTATAATTCTTTTTTTAAAGTTTTTAAGCAACTAACTTTAAAAAATATATTTTTCTGTTTAGGTAATCATATATTTTATGTAATAAGTTCAAAAACATATTAATTATATTCACATATACTCATATAGAACAGCATCATCATAATTTACAAAAATTATAATAGCATCATAAGATGGATGATAAAAAAATATGAAGTTGTATCAAGAAATGTTTAAAAAATACTCGGATAATATTTTTTGTAAATACTATTGTGTTTTGTTAAAATAGAACGAGGAAGCTTAAACGTAAGTTTAGATGTGAAATATTTGTAATTATTTTTAGTTTATAATTTTTAATATATGATTATCCATTAAAAAGTTAGTTATTTGTAAGAAAATAATAGAAGCACTTTTATAATTTTCTTTGTTTAGGATTTTTCAAAAAAAGGAATGTTACTTATTATATTTTTTCTTTATGATTTTCAATTGAATAACTTCTGGTACTTGTAGGATTTTTGTTTTTGGCAAATTACTTAGTATTTTATAATTATTTTTGTTTAAGGTTTTATTTTAAAAGTTACTCTTTATTTTATAAATATATTTTTTTCAAAGTTAATAATTAACTTGATCTGCGAAATGTGTCCGTAAAAAATTAAGATTGCAACATGAGTCTAGAAAATATAATACAAATCTTTTTTTTTGTAATACAGAATAGCTTACATCTATATCTTGCTTAGGATTTTAGAAAAAAATTACTATCAACAATTATTTCAACTCAATATTAAATAATCTTTGAAATTGGTATTTTTACAGTTGTTTTCTTAATATAACTACTTATTTACAATTTGTATATGTTAGTTAAAAAAGTTTTACTTAAATCATTTTAGTATCACATTTATCATCAAATCTTTTAAAAAATACTATTAAATAAATTTTTACAATTCTCTTTGGTCAAAATTTAGTAAAAAGGAAAAAAAATTTCTTTGGTTAGTATTTAAAAAAGAAAAAAAAATTAGAAATCTCTTTTATTAGGAATTTAGAAGAAAAAAAAAGTATTATCACATAATCGTTTAAAATTTACTACGTGATCATGAAACATGACCATATGCATTTTATAATTGTGATATGTGTTTAATTTCAAAAATAAAAAGTAAATTATTTTTAGGTTGCACTGCATATACATAGAAGAGAATTTAATTAGATATCTGATTATAACACTGTTGTTTTCCCCGTAATTCCAAGAGTGATCCTAGTACTTCTTACAAACATAATCCAACAAAACCCTCTGCCTCTTTAGTTATCTCTCTTTCCTTTTTTTTCTGGTTTTGTTTTTTTTTCTCCTTTCTTTCAGATAAATTCTAATTTTCTTTAAAAAAATTCTATAGAACTGTGCAACCCAAAATCTATCTAAAATTTCTCTGTCTTTTGTCCCTACCGTGAAACCAAACTTCCCCGTAGTGAAAAGACCAATCCGAGAGCGCTCCACCGTCTTTTTCAAGTCACAACCCCCAAACTCTGTCGCGCTCTTCCGCCGTGCTCTATAACTCAGGCAGCATCCATCTCTGAACCATCGACGACCACCACCGGACTTCGATTCAACACCGCCTCGTCCAAGTCACCTCCTCGCCGTGATAAGCTCACTGGATGATATTGTAGTGGGGGCAAAAACAATTGATTCTTCAAAATTAGTGGGGTCTTAGTGATAAAATATAACCAGTTTACTAAATATTCTCTAAACATTCAGCTAAATGAATTAAAATTTACAAATGAACTGGGGTCAAGTGACCCCCCTACACATAGCCTAGCTCCGCCCCTCCTGACCGTGCTCATCGTCGGAATCAAGCTCGCCATCAGATTCTACAAAGAAAAAGCATGGCCCACGGACCCTTGAGTTTTTATCTACTTACTCTTTGACCCCAACGCTACTAGCTAGACCTATTAGATTGCTGGTGAAGACATAAATATCAATTTGCTATATTGAATTTCTATGTTCGCAAATGAGTCTTACATTCTTGTTTTGGTTATTCTGCCAAATGAGTCTTATTTTTATAACTGAGCTTATATAATAAGATTTATCTAACTTTCAAAAACCAATTTTGTATAACAAGATTTATTATTATCTTTTGGACCCGTAACTTTTTTTTTTGTCAACAGCCCCATAATTACTTGTCATAAATATTGATATTTTTGAAAATGAAATTATATAAGAGAAAAATAAAGAAGCCCTATCGATTGTACTGTATATATAAAGCAAAACCCTAGAAGCACTTGTTTTTCGACTCCAGCGCCGTCCGTTTGCAGAAACCACCCATTTGGACGAACATGGTAGAACTCTCTTCTTCGCTCTTTTCGTTTTTATATTGCAGAATCAACGAATTAGAGTTGTATTCATCTGGCATGAGCTAGTTAGTGTCTCCCTTCTCCTCGTTGCATTCTCTTTTAGCAATGATGAACATATGTCTGTTTCCTACTAGCATTTCTTATTAGTTTTTGAGGTTTGTTAGATGTCGTTTAAGACAGCTAAAGCTAATGAATGAATCCACAAACGTCTTTCGTGTTACTTTCACCGTTGAACTTCATTTTTTTTTAAATTAATTACGCCACGATTTTCTTTCTTAGGCCCCGAAGAAAGGAGTCAAGGTTGCTGCCAAGAAGAAGACGGTATCATCTAAATTTATATTATTTCGAAACATTCACATGTTTCATTGGTCTTTTCTTACATTCCTGTTATGTTTTTTTTTGTGATATATTCAGGAGAAAGTAACGAACCCTCTATTCGAGAGGAGGCCGAAGCAATTTGGTATTGGTGGAGCTCTTCCACCCAAGAAGGATCTTACCCGCTACATCAAATGGCCCAAGTCTATCCGTCTTCAAAGGCAGAAGAGGATCCTTAAGCAGAGGTTGAAGGTCCCACCCGCCCTTAATCAGTTCACCAAGACCCTCGACAAGAATCTTGGTAATGCCTACATTTGCTGTCTAGTTACTTATTTCATGAAATTAGCTATATCTGCTGGTTAATTTTAAACTAACAGGATAATGTATTTGCTCTATGATAATTGCAGCAACCAGCCTCTTCAAGATCCTTCTCAAGTATAGGCCGGAGGACAAAGCCGCCAAGAAAGAACGTCTTGTCAAGAAGGCTCAAGCTGAAGCTGAGGGAAAGCCTTCTGAATCCAAGAAGCCTATTGTTGTCAAATACGGCCTTAACCATGTGACCTACCTCATCGAGCAGAACAAGGCGCAGCTTGTTGTCATTGCTCATGATGTCGACCCTATCGAGTTGGTTGTCTGGTTGCCTGCTCTCTGCAGGAAGATGGAAGTCCCTTACTGCATTGTCAAAGGCAAATCTCGTCTTGGAGCTGTATGTGTTTATCTCCAACTCTGGGTTTTAGTTTCATTCATGTGTCTCTAGTTGGCTAAGTTGATCTGTCTCCTATTTTTTCAGGTGGTTCACCAAAAGACTGCTGCTTGCTTGTGTTTGACCACTGTCAAGAATGAGGACAAGCTTGAGTTCAGCAAAATCCTCGAAGCCATCAAGGTACTTCGTTTTGACAATGGGAGTTGAGGAAACATAAAATGCTTATGATGATGATGTTGAACTTGGTTGTGGTTTTGGTTGTTATAGGCAAACTTCAACGACAAGTACGAAGAGTACAGGAAGAAATGGGGAGGAGGCATAATGGGATCCAAATCTCAGGCCAAGACAAAGGCCAAGGAAAGAGTACTTGCAAAGGAGGCTGCCCAGAGGAATAATTAATAAGGGTCTTTTTGAGTGTTTAGATTGTCTCTTCAATTTGTTGTTCAAAAAAGGATTCTCTTTTTTTTTTGTTGGAAGTTGGAACTATCGTGTATGGATATGTTTTGCACCCTCTTCAGACAGTTTTCAAGCTCTATGATCGTTTTGGTCTCAGGCACTTCGACTAGTCTTGAAAGACAAACAAGAATCAGAGATAATTAACGTTGGAATGCATATATGCTTAAACCTTTTTTATGTTTTGGTAACAAAAATATTGGAAATTATCAAATAATTAATGACAAAAAATTTAGAGAAAATTTGAAAAATACTTTTAAATAAGATTATATTTTGAAAACTAAATAATTTATTCTTATTTTTGAAAACTACCCTTATTTGTAAGTGAAATGACTAAACTCATCTAATTAACAATTTAAACTAATTTTAATATTATTATCTAAACTAATATTACAATTTTTTATTAAAGTAAAAAAAATAAAAACAGTTTTAGATATGAATATATTTAATTATAAATAAATTGATTATGTGTAGATCACGTGTATCCTCCAAATTGAAATTTAATACAAAGTTATGTCTAGGGATAATTTGAAAAATACTCTGTTTATGTTTCAAATTTTGCAAAATACACATATTTATTTCTTTTATGAAAATTACACTTTGTCATATATGATAAGACATTTTTATCCTTACTTTATTAAAAAATAAAATTTAAATAATTAGACTAAATTTGAAAATATAGTTATTAAACTTCTTTTTATAAAAGTTCAAAATTTTTATTTTAATACTAATATTTTTTTCAGTTATTTTCCCTAATCGTTTCTGGTTTTTCTATTGTTCAAGTTGTTATCATTTGGTGTTTTCATGGCTAAAAAGGATAAAAGAATTGAATCTCTTTGCTTTGGCAGTTCGTCAATCTTCGGGATATAAAAACAAACGACTGAAATATTTTAAGAATGATGAAAAGAACTTCAGAATTATCTGCAAGAGTTCCTCTATGACTGTGCTCCATGTGCAGAAAGTTCACAAAGTATCATCTTCGTTTTAATCAAGGTGGTAGTTAAAATGAAGAAAAGAGAAAATAAATAATCAAAGCACTGTTTGATTTTCATATTTTTGTCTGAGCTCGTTTTACGTGTGTTCTTCGTTTAAACAAAAAAAATCAAATCAAAACGAGGACCTTTTTTGTATATTAACTATTAAAGGATCTTTTTGTAAATGTTTATTAAAAGATCCTATAAACAAGGATGTGGTTGATTGCAATGATAAACTGAAGAATTTGTTTTAGATATTAAAAGTATTATTTGAAAAAGTATAAAATGGATTTGTTATTAAACACTTAGTTTTCTGTATTAGATTAAATAATTATTTTAGATTATAGCTAATTACAAACACTAATAGGACAATTTAGTCATTTCAGTTGTTAATAAGTGTAGTTTTCAAAAAAATAAAAAGAAAGTGTAGTTTTCAAAGTATTATCTCATCTGAATGTATTTTTCCAAATTTTCCCTTATGTCTATCTCTTCTCCGATTTAGAAGTTTAGGTGTCAATTTCTCCTTGCATCTATATGCTCTGATTGATTTGCAGTTGCCATGTTTATCTATTTGTTAGTTGTTACCAAATAAAATATCTATTGTCGCGTTGTTTAGTACCTTCGAGATTCAATGATTTAATTCAATTTAGCGTTTGTTTTAAGGGAAATTTGGAGACATAACCATTATTGAAAAAAATTAACCCTATAACCATTACAAGGTATATGCTATAATATACCATGTATTTTCTACAATATATACAGAAGTACCCTCATATATCACCAACTTACACACGCGCTTCTTCTTTCTATATTTTTTTTCTTATAATCACGTAATCGTTTAATTTCGCGACGAACTTTGCAAAGGATCTCATCTCAATTTCCCATCAAAACTAAGGAATCAAAGTAAGTCATGTTAGATTGAAGAGCATAATAGTTTATCTCATCATTTTAGAAGTCATCCCACCATGTAGATTAAGAAACAGAGAATACGCAGAACCATCGGAGAAGATAAACAGTACACGTTTTGTTGTACTATTCTATTTGATAAACATATAATATAAATAGTTTCTTAGAGTTTCCTCCTCCTTCCCCTTCTCCTCCCCTCCTTGGATCTATTTATCTTTAGACTTGCATGTTTGTTATATATTCTGTCAGTGCCAATGTATGTGCCTGCGTTTTAGGCGTTTATTTCACTGCACAACTTTCTGAGTCCGTGTGAGAAGAAGGAGGATAAATTGATGTATGATGTAACTGAGGTTTATATACTATATAATAAAATGTATGTACTATAGGAAAGGGATAAAATGATAAATGATTTATATGCAGAGTTATCTTTTGTGGCAATGCTTGTGCTATATACAGGTGTGCCAATTTGGATCCCCTTATGGTTCGAAGTAGTTTCATGTGGTTCTTCTACCAGCAGATAAATTGATGTATGATGTAACTGAGGTTTATATACTATATAATAAAATGTATATAGTATAGGAAAGGGATAAAATGATAAATGATTTATATGCAGAGTTATCTTTTGTGGCAATGCTTGTGCTATATACAGGTGTGCCAATTTGGATCCCCTTATGGTTCGAAGTAGTTTCATGTGGTTCTTCTACCAGCAGATAACACACTCGTCAACCATATTTCATCAATTTTTGTACTATTTCTAAAGTTATGTATGGTTCAGTACAAAATGAACGATTTATTTTTGTTTAGTCTAATGTTCCATGTGATTGAGATTGTAAAAGTACAACTCTCAGATTCTCAACAAGAAATGTTGGCGGAATCTTAGTTTAGATAACTAATGCCTATGTGGTCCCATACATTTTCATGTTCAGTAATGTTTGGATTTATGGTTTATGGCCTAGAATTTGGGTTTAGAAGTTGGGTTTAGGGTATATGGTTTGGGTTTAGGGTTTAGGTTTTGGGTTTAGGGTATATGGATTTGTGTTTGTTTGTTTGTCTTTACCTATACTATATAACATTTGTAAATAGTATAGAACAAATATAGTATGGGTTTAAGGTTTAAGATTTGGGTTTAGAGTTCAGGTTTAGGGTATATGGTTTGGGTTTAGGGTTTAGGATTTGGGTTTAGAGTTAAGGATTTGGATTTAGGGTTAAGGGTTTAAGGTTTAGGTAACTCCGTTAAGATCTACAGTTTAGATTAAGAATTTGGGTTTAGGGTATATGGTTTGGATTTAGGGTTTAGATCTTCAAGTTTAGGGTCTAGGTAGCTATGATATGGACGATGGTTTGGTTTTACAATTTAGGTTTATGGTTTGGGTTAAGGGTTTACAGTTTGGGTTTAGGGTTTAGAGTTTGGGTTTAGGGGGTTTTAGGGTTTGGGTTTAGGTTCTATGGTTTGGGTTTAGGGTTTAGGGTTTAGGGTATATGGATTTGTGTTTGTTTGTCTTTGCCTATTCTATATGATATTTATAAATAGTATAGAAGAAATTATGGTATAGGTTTAGAGTTTAGATTTTGGGTTTAGAGTTTGGGTCTAGGATATATAGTTTGGGTTTTGGGTTTAAGGTTTGAGTTTTGGGTTTAGTATTTGGGTTTATGCTTTAGGATTTGGGTTTAGGGTATATGAATTTGGGTTTAGGGTTTATGGTTTATGGTTTGTGTTTAGGATTTGGGTTTAAAGTTTGAGTTTAGGGTATATAGTTTGGGTTTAGGGTTTGGATTTAGCGTTTAGTATTTGGATTTAGGGTTTAAAATTTGAGTTAGGGAATATTGATTTGTGTTTGTTTGTTTGTCTTTGTCTATACTATATGATATTTGTAAATAGTATAGAATAAATTATTGTATAGTGTTGGATATCGTGTAATTTTTTCTTTAGCTTTTGCGGTGTCTATACTATATCATATATATTATAGTATAGTATTGATTATCATATATTGTGTCATTCCCTTTATCTCACGCGCACGCGAATGCAAGACTAAAACGGTCATGATTTAGCTCTAAATGTCACATTCCATGATCTCCACTTTACTATGGCTATATTCTTCCTTTTGGAGGCTCTTATGATTATTGATCAAATTCACCCTTGTTTTAATTAGAAGTCATATGGTGATCTTCTTTATTCTACGTTTTAAAAAAAAAATTGTACGAATACATATCTTACTTTTCTTGTGGGTGCAACTTTTGAAGTAAATGTTACATAGAGTTATGGTGTATCATGCCCGGTAAATATGGGAGCGGAGCATATCTCTAATCACTTGAGGGAGACTCTCAAAGTGAAGCCATATATTTTTGGAGAATCAAAATTGATGGAGATAGGATCAAACGATCCTCCTATTCAACATATGCCAGTTGCAGACATGAAATAAGCTGTCTATCAAAAGGATTATCCAAAACATTGAATAAAAGGAACGAGTCTGCGAGATCGGAAATAAAGGAGCCAATTAGTACTAACAGCTTCCTTGCTTTTGTTCAAGAGCATGATGAATCTCAAAAAGAACAAAAAAATTAGTGAAGCAAATGGTTCAATAGTTGAAAGTAATGAGCCTCCCTCACTCGTGGTGTTGATATTCTGGGCTTCCAGTAGATGAATGCACTATGAAACATTGTATAGAAAGGATTAAAATTCTAGGTTTATAGATGCTATTTTTTTAAATTTTATATGTATATTATTAACCGATTTTTCAAAAGATAATCTTTCAAACTATAAAATTATAAATTATAAATTTAAGTATTTTAATAACTTTTATTTTTTCTCAAAATTAATAAGAATATTAAGAATTTCAGATTTTAGTTTTCTTTATTAAAATGTGGGTTAAAATAATCTTATCACATATGTATAAGTGTAGTTTTCAAACCCATTTCGAATGCAATGTATTCATCAAATTCAAATCTTGAACTAGATTTTAATCCGTACGGGTGATTATTTTCATTTTATACATATAATATTTAATTTGATTTATATGATTAGTGGTATATAATTTTAATAGTTACCATATTGTTAATAGTTTAATACAATATTTTCAAACACAATAATTTCATAGTTCCATACAATAATTTAATTTATTATTTCAAATTTATCAGTGATATCTTTTTTATTAAAACATGAACACTCCATAAAACCTTACATTATGTGTTATTTACGAAGAATTCTGTTCAATTTAACAGTAACTTAGATATTTTTTTTTAAATTGTACTTGTATTTTAGGTTTTGGTCATACATATATGTTAACCGAATTATTTGTATGAATGAAATCTCTGACTGAATAACATATATTAGGTGTAATTTATAAAACGTCCAGTTCATTTAAATTATTAAACTGGAAATTCTAATGTATTATGTTTGTTTTTGTCCTTTTAAACCTAAATTTTCTCTTTATTATCTATGTTTTTTTGAGGTTTCTTATATTGTCTATTGGTGGTTTATAATTCTCTACCCCGAAAATCTTGGATTATTTCGATGAGTTTTTCAATGTTAAAACTTTTATTTTCAATTCTTCATCTATCATACAATCACATTATATAATTAACATTTTAACCTACAACTACATTTGATAATAAACACACTGGAAACAAAATATTCACATGAATTATATTTATCAATCATTTATCTCTAATTTTTGCATTTGTTTTAAACCCGGACCAAACCTGCGGTCGGACCGGGTTCAACCGTGAACCGGACACCAAGCCGGGTTGGGTTAATGCCAAAATCCAAATAATCGGTTAAAAATCCATATTGAACCGTTAAAAACCCAGGAACCGGTGACCCAACGAACCGGTTCAATCCTGGTTCGTATAGAAAACAAAAATTTTGTTAATAAAATAATTATTTTTTTTCAAAATAAAAAATAGATTTGTGATAAACTACAACTCAAGGTATTTCTGTCTTTGACATCTTTTTTCTTTTTAAGTCTGTGATGTTTCATAAAGTATTTTATATTTGAGAAAATTGAGAAAGAGCCATTTTTTTTCCGGTTTGTCACATTAAGATTTTAATTAGATGTTTTAGGAAAATAAAATTTTGAAACTCTTTAAATACCATTCTGCCCTTAAATATCAATTAAATTGAATTATAATATATGATTAGATTTCTGTAATTAATTTAAAATATTAAATTAGTAAAAAGTTTTTTTTTAAATAGACAAAAGAGAAACACCGAGTGAATCGATACCCTAATCCTTTTTTTTTTACTTTTTACTTTGTCTTCTCCACTGAGGTGTTTTTCATGACGATTTAGGGAGATTCATCAATCTTTCTCCTCTCCGACAATCTTTTCATCTCGAGGTGCTCCAACAGAGTAGTAATTTTCCCTAGTCAAAAACGCGGACGTTTACGCGTCCGGATAAACTGGCGAATTGGACATGCGGCCAGCCGCGTATTGACCGCGTAGACGGTTTTAAAAAAACTCGGCCGTGTTATAGGGAGTGTTTTTATACAGCTTATGAGGTTTAGAATTTGAAGATATCCAGTTAATTCAGTTTTTATAACTATAAATCTCTAAAATAAACATTTAGGGTTAAAAACGATCAAATTTGTGGTAATCTACAAGAACATAAGATAAATTGACAAAAATGGTGAAGAAAAAAAGTTAGAAGCCGCTGTTTAGAATTGCAGAGGAAAGAGGAAGAAGATGAGGATGAAAACGTAATTTGATACTCATTAAACCTAATACAAAAACGTCATTAATTTGGGCAAAATGGTTCTTCGAATCTGGGTGGGGATGGAATGCTAAACATGTCACGTGAACAAGATATATACCACTAGACCAAATTGCTTTCTTTGTTATGTTGCGTTTATAATTTTATATAACCGTTGTTCTATACATTTATTTTATTTTATTTGATCCATATTAAATTGATAGATCACAAATATAAATATTAATAATATTAAATTATTAAAAACTAGACACCTAGTACTCCCCGATTTTTTAGTAACTCGCTAGGCCTAGATCAGCCGCACGCATTATGCGTAGCGAGTTTCCGAACATGGTTAGTTTCTAGTGTAATTATTCGACCACGCTGTTTTTGTTTACAATGAAACTGCACTCGTCACTGCAACTAGAACATCCATTCACCAGATTTAACATATATTAGAACCATATTGTATTGATGGAGAAAAGAGAGAAGAGAATTGGACGATGAAGAAGAAGAGAAGATATGTCGATGAAGGGATCGTGGGAGGAGGAGAAAATCGTGGAAAAATATTCTCTAAGATGTTTATGATAGATTTAGGAAACATCTATAATCGAATATGGAAGTTACCATATTTTTCGGATTTGCCTAGAAAACGTATCCTACCTAACTCATAGCACGGTAGAATACGTGGGAATCCTATTCTTCCTAAGGCGTCACATAAGGTAAAAGGTACATGAGCTTAATTTCACAAAAAGTACGTAAGGTACATCAAGAGTTGTGGCTATATGTCGTTACATATCCTTAGGTAAAGTGAAGACATATTGCTAGATTGTAATGTTACAAAATCTACCTAAGATATATATGACAAGGAAGTCTATATAACGTTATATACCCTGGGTATAGCGATATATAAAACTTATAATTCGATTTCTAGATAAAGTATATTACCAGAATGTGTATTCTAACATCGGTTAGAAAACAAAATAAAATATGATTCCAATTTGTTTTTGGAAAAAATAAAACATATAATTTGTCATACTTATGTTTCCAATAATTTTCATATTTTTGTAAATTTTTATATTTAAATTTACTATTTTTCTTATGAACGAAAGATTAAACATGTCTAAAATTACCAAAAGTATGAAAAATCTTAAAGTGACAAAGAAAAATTTAAAGTATTTTTTTTTCCAATTCTCCCATTATATTTCTCAAGATATTATCTTTTTGGGTGAAATTAATAATTGAAAACTTACATTTATGTCTTTGATGTTCTCTGCAAAAATTTTACAGTGTACTAAACAATGGAAGAAAACGATCAAGAAATTTCACTTCCATCAAATTCAAACATAGAAAATCAACAACCGTCACAATGTGTATATAATTTTTTTTAAAGATAATAAAGATTTATAGTGATAAAATCCTGGAAAGTAAACTTTAAATGTTTTTTCTATTGATTTAGATTTGAACTATTAGATTGTTTTGTTACTTTTATTATATTTCAGTTTGCTATTGTATATTTGTTAAAATATGCATATTATATACAAAACATTATTAAATTCAGTTTAGTACATCAAACCCGGTCGAACCCAATCGAACCAGATCGAACCACATTGACCCGTGACCCAAAATATTTCCGGTTCACTTGCTGGTTCAGTTTTAAAAACACTGCATTTTTGTTAACGACATTAATTAGTATAATACCTATTGCACTTTCAAAATTGCACAAGATAAGGATTGAAACGAAGAGTTCGGAAGACATTTTTCACAGCATTTGTGGTTTTCTCAATTTATTATTTTGTTTCCTTATTTTTTTATTTCACATTTTATTAGTCTATTTCTTTGTTGCTCTTTTAATCATTGCTTCAGTTTTAATTGATGTTCAATCCACTCGTAAGTTCATTTTTCCTCTTAATATTCTCTTACAACCATTTGTATCTTACATATTAGTAAGAAACTTAAAATAATGACTTACCGTATATATAATATATATTTACTTGTGGTGGCTAATTCAGGAATTATGGATGCTTCGTCTGATTGTGATTTCAGAGGACTATGTAGAAAGAAAGTAGATTGTAGTGATAGACGTGGAGTGAACAAACCACCTTTTAATTGTGCTATATGTGTACCTTACGGACGCAGTCGTCGTCAATGTTGTTGTATTTTATTCTAGTCAAGTTATTCACTATAAAAGAGGAACTGTGAAGCGTATTGTATATTATATATTAGCTAGCTACAAAACTACACTGTTAAATCTATAAGTGATAGGACTCACCAATTCATCAACCTAAGGCTGAATACCTGAGAATGTATCACCAACTAAATATCACTACAAGTGACTGTTCTTCCCAAAGCTTCACTTTGCATGAATCTGTTAATTGTTATTGGGTTGTAGAGTAGCTTATGGTCTTGAAATTTCTTTTAGGGATCTTTAGAAGGAAACAAAAAATTTCACAACCATTAGCTGCAGCAAGAGGTTCAGGTCTCTAATTAATTCAAATCAAAGGTATAGAGAGATTTGCTTCCCAAAGGATTAGCTGCATCAAAAGGTCCACGAGTCATGACTGGACTGGGTTGAAGTAAGCTCTTTTTATACAATCCACTCGTTAATTGATCCTATTCTCAACCATTCAAGTCTTTGTATTCCAATGGTGAGCAAATTATACTTATTACCACTCCCTATTACCACATGCTCATACTTGTTTAAAGATATAGATTGTTGATAATGTTTGCTCCTCACTTGCAGTTTGTTCCCAAAGGTTATAATCTCTGTACTCGGAGACAGCTGCAACAAGAGCTTTGATTCTCACAAATGGTAAATCTCAAAATGAAAAATCAGTTTGGAATATCAAATAGTATCACCTATTATGAGCATTCTTGTAACCAGTATTTAATTGTGTAGATTCATGGTATAATAATTGTGTCCGCGCTGACTTCTGTGTGAGTGTGTATGCAGGGGTCCACTCCCGATTGAGAACATAGTTGGAAGATCTGTGCTCCGGTATTGGCCACCGAGCAAAGTATCAGACACCATATACCACGACCAAGCTGTTGTGCCAAAGGGACCTGTTGATGTTTCATAACAAAGTAAAGTTGGATGGATGCTTTCGTAAGGTTGACCACAAGATTGTGCAAACCAGTCTGGTCAGAATTAGCCAGCCAGTAAGTTACAAAAAAAAAAAAAAAAAAGAATTAGCCAGCCATTGTAATTGCAAACTCAAAATATCTGGGACATTGTTATATATCAATCTTTTAATATTCAATATAATTAGAGTACAGAGCTGAAGAAAGTAGAGAAGATAATGCTCATAGTTAGAATACCAAGATGAACACAATGAGAATAAATTGTTTGTTAAGAAGATAAAATTCAAAAAAGAAGAGCTCAGGTGCGGCAAATCTCATCACATGAAGCAGATGAATGCGAAGGACCCAACCGACGCTATTGCCATTATCTTCACAGCTCTTTTCTAATGCACCAGCCGGGAATCGAACCCGGCTCTGTACCGTGGCAGGGTACTATTCTACCACTAGACCACTGGTGCTGATTGTTTACTTATTTACGTCATTTACCTTTATACAACCACAAAACGGAAACAGAATGGGAGAGAGAGAAGAGGCGTTCGTTGAAGGAAATGGCGATTCAGATGAGGAGAGAAAATGATGGTCTCTCGCATCCGAATCTATCAAACTCCACTGTTCTCCGTTAGAACTCCAATTTTGGAAACTGTAGACTTAAAGCTTCTTCGGAAAAGTTTGTTTTTTGGTATCCTTATGCAAAGGAATTTGTCCCACGAAGGTAAATAACATTTTGAGCTATTTAGCTGTATATAAGTAGAAATTAAATTAATTAGGTAAGAATACAATACTTTACTAAATTTGCACAATCTGTCGGGAAAGAAAAGGAAAGAAGGTAGGAATTACGGTTTGGTCTCTCTGTTTGTGGATCTGTAATTCTTCTACGCGGCTTAACCATAACCATCTTTTGCAGTAACATCATCTTCTTCTGTAACATCACCATCGTCGGTGCTATCTTCTCTAGTTTCAGCGCATGAGGAGGGGGAAGAGACTGATGATTCTTCAAAAATCAGGTTTGAAACAAATGTTTGGGATACAAGAATGTTGCAGATCTCCTCTTCGAGTTTAGCCATAGAAAATTGGAAAGCTGAGTGGGCTTTGACTTCTTTTAGTTGAGACCCACCATAGTATTGTCCTCTGCACCGTTTCTACCGTGGAGTCATCAGAATCTGACCGCAAACGCTTTCTTTCAATCAATCTAAAAAACAAATCAAACACTAAAAACAATCCAGAAAAAAACAGAGTAATAACAAAAGGAAAACGCTTAAAGAAATGGAACCTTGAACGACGCCGTAGACGCCAGGGACGAAACATAGGAAGACAACTAGAACAGAGGAAGTGACGAGAACCGAGGAGGTTGTGGTCTTCAAGAGGAGTAGTAGCAGCTGCGTTGAGATCAACAAGACGAAGCATCATAGATTCTCGAGACTCGGGAGGTTCTTCAGGAAGATTAATCCGACGATTCTAACGTTTTGGATTATAAGAAACAGAGTGCTTGGAGACCGAGATCGCTTTGTAGCTTCCGAGGAGGAAACATGTACTTTATTGGGTCGGAAGAGGACGTGTCTCTTACTCCGGCGTGAGGAGCTCCTTCTCCGCCGCGAGAAGCTCGAGCGTCAATGGCGTTTTCGATGCAACAATAACAGAGCATCGAAAGAGTAATTTTGAAGGGAGGAAAAGCAACTTCGAAAGGAAGAAGAGTAATTTCAGCGAAACGACGGAGCACCGGAGAAGTAATTTCAGTAAACTGTCACGGAGGAGCTGTAAAGAGGCGAAGAAGCTTTAGAAAGGATGTCACAGGGACATTGCTGGAATATTTAAAAAGTGAACAGTGCACATCCGAAGACCTAAATAATCTTTCTTTTTTGTATATCAAGTGCAATTACTCTAACATTTTCTAGCTATCTTTAAAAAGTTTATATAGGATTTGTCCCCACCAAAATATAATCATATCATACATCCGCCACTTTACATGCTTTTTGTTATTGTAATGTGCTTCTCTCTGCAAACTACTTCTTTTAAGTAGTTTAACATAATGGAAGTAGACAAGGCAGACAGGGATACATGATCGTGATGGGTTCAGAGTGGATTTTCCTTAGCATATTCGATCATGAGCTTATTTCGATAGTGACCAAGAAAGCATACAAATATGAACAGATCCACCAAGTTTTGTAAACCTTGTTTGGGTAGCTTATAGTCTTGAAAGTTCTTGTAGGGAATTTAACATTTTACCCCAAAAAAAAAAAAGTTCTTGTAGGGATGCTCAGAAGGCAGTACAAAATTACACAACCATTCTTGGACAAGGATTTTTTTGGTCCTTTGGAAGAAACGCTTATGCCCAATCAAAGGATTAGCTGCAGCAAAAGGTTCAGGCCTCTAATTCAAGTCAATGGGAGAGAGAGTTTTGATGCCCAATGAAGGATTAGCTGCATCAATAAGTTCATGCATTGTTGGAAGGCACCTCTTGTTGTTTGATGACAAAACAAAGATGTATGCTACTTAAAATTACTCACAATTATGTGAAAATTACTCTGTTCAGGGTGTTCTGTAATCTTTGTGTTGTTGTAAAAAGATAAAAAATATAAGAAGAATTAGAAGAAAAGATGCAGTGTAACATAAGTTCTCAAATGGTTTCATAGACAAAAAAAGAAGTCAATATACATAATTCTCTACTAAATCTATATAAAAACGACATTTACTACTGATTAAAAAAGATGACATGAGGAAGTGGAACAGGAGCAAAACTAGGCCATGATGGTCTTGTGAGGCATGACTTGAGTAGCAGCAGGAGGTACACGAATGCTCTGGGTTTTAGAAACATTGTTTCTAATAAAGTTAGCCAGTTGAAGATCAATTTTATCACTCACATGAGAAGGCTGTGTGTTCTTCTTCCTGCCGTCTCCACCCACGAAGACATGCTTCAACTATTAGGGACATAAGTCCCACGTCGGGTATTGGAAGGGATCCTTCTTAATATCTAAGATAGATGAGCCACTCCACTAAACACCAATTGGTTTTAAGTGTGAAGCCCATCTAACTTAACATGGTATCAGAGCCCGATCCGAACAATCCAACCCGATCCATTATCGATCCAGCCCAAAGTCGGCTCATCGATCCTTACCCAAACATTCCGAGATTGACGCTCAAAGAGTCATCATCTCGAGGGGGCGTATTAGGGACACAAGTCCCACGTCGGGTATTGGAAGGGATCCTTCTTAATATCTAAGATAGATGAGCCACTCCACTAAACACCAATTGGTTTTAAGTGTGAAGCCCATCTAACTTAACATCAACAATCTCGACGCGTCTTTTGTTCTCCGCGCAAAGCAAGTCAAGATAAAGAGTTTTGCTTCCAAAGGAAGATCACTCGGAATCAGTGGCTCTTGGTCCTTCATGAGATCATCCGCTTCATAGTTCTTATGCCACCAAGGTCTCTTCCCAGTGTACATCTCA
Organism: Raphanus sativus; assembly: GCF_000801105.2. Lineage (NCBI taxonomy): Eukaryota > Viridiplantae > Streptophyta > Magnoliopsida > Brassicales > Brassicaceae > Raphanus > Raphanus sativus. The sequence continues at coordinate 10,559,273 of NC_079513.1, read as the reverse complement.
AGCACACAGCACCCTAACGACCACAAGTCTAGGTCTTTCTCTGTCTCACCGTAAGAAACCGAGTTCAGAGACATGTAGATCGATGTTCCAGCAAAGGGACGACTAGGTTCCCACCAGCTGCTGTCTCCTTCCCTTCTCGACAAGCAGAAATCAGATATCTTCAATTGGAAGGAAGATCTCCACACGCCGTTGTTGTTGACGTGGCTAGGGAAAACGAGGATGTTCTCCGGTTTGAGATCGCAGTGAACGTACCCGTGTGCGTGAATCGTGTCTAAGCCTTCGAGAAGCATACGTGTGAAGTCTCTGATCATAGGATCAGGCAGCTTATCGTCTTTGAATTTGTTGATGAAACTACTCAGGCTTCCTCCAGGAGCGTACTCCAAGGGAATCTTGTACTCCACGCAACCATTAAGTTGGTTGAGACTTGCTTTCACTCTGGTGTCGTAGCACTGGACGATTCTCGTACACCCTTTGAACTCAGACAAGATTTGAACCTCTCTGAAGAGAGACTCCGCGTGTTGACGGTCGGAGGTTTTGACCGCGACGGAAACCACAGTGCCGTCGTAGCGAAGGCCTTGATAGAGACTGACCGAACCAAAGGAACCTTCACCAAGTTATTAGACACAAAGTGTCCCACATCGGATATTGGAAGGGATCCTTAGTAATATATAAGATGGATGGGTCTCTCCACTAATTACCAATTGGTTTTAAGTGTGAAGCCCATCTAGCTTAACATGGTATCAGAGCCCGATCCACGCAGTCCAACCCGATCCACATCGATCTGGCCCAAAAGTTGGCCCATCGATCTTTGCCCGAGCATTCCGAGATTGACGCTCAGAGAGCCATCATCTCGAGGGTGTGTATTAGACACAAAGTGTCCCACATCGGATATTGGAAGGGATCCTTAGTAATATATAAGATAGATGGGTCTCTCCACTAATTACCAATTGGTTTTAAGTGTGAAGCCCATCTAGCTTAACACAAGTTGCTTTACAAATAACAAAGCAGGTCCTGCCATTGCAACAATTGAGAGAGAGAGGTTCAGATGAAAGAAACCCTAAGTGGAGTGGAATCAGAGAACTAACGTTGGTTAGAGAATCCCAACATCTCAAATATATAACTGACGGATAACGCGTCACAACTCCCAATTTCCTTTTTTACTCTCAATTTCCTTTTTCGTTTTAAAAAGATATTTTTTCACAAAAAAATAATGTATTAACAAACAAAAAAGAAGAAAATAACAAAATCTAATGTTGCTCCCACAATCCAATATATTCTAACGGTTGGATCAATTATTTTACTGAATCTTTTTTGGACAATTTTTATTTTTATGTATTACCCACATTAAAAATATTAGTCCGCACAATGGAACAATAATCACACTGTTGGACTTGTATTATACTATTGTCGTTAAATTTAGAATTTGACTAAAAATAAAATGTCTTAATTTCCTTCATAACAAGCAAAAAAATTACATTAATGAATAACTAGATCTTGACCTGCATATGCGTGTATTTTTTCATTTTATATCCATATTTAATTATTTATATTATTTTCAAATATAATAAATTGTACAATTTGTTTGTTTATTCATAATTATTACAAACTCACCTATATTTGTATATTTAATCTACATTTATTTCTTATAGTTTATTGTGTCATATGATCTAAAAACATATATGAATAACAACATTAAATATCAGAAAATATACGTTTCATAGTGGTCATTTTAATTTAAAATCATGGTTATATCAACAATTAAATCAACAAAATTAAAAATCACAAGTTAAAAAGCATATGTTTAGGAAATAAATCAGGAGGAAAAGATTTTATTAACAATATGTTTAATTAGTTGTTCAAGAAAGAAAATACTAAAATGCAATCACAATTATTGTTAGATATTATTAAAATAATTATCTAAGAGATAGTCTAGTTTAGAAAAATCACACATAAAAAGAGTTGTGATTTATGTTTTAATATATAAGACTAGATCTCGATCCGCACAATCGTGCGGGTTTTATTTTCATGTTTATATGTATATATATATTTGTTTAGATCATTAGTAGTATACCTTTTTAATTTTAATATTTAAATATTTATAAAACTATTTCAAATACAACAATGTATAGTTTGCATGGTGTAAATAATCAACTGTTCAAACAAAAAAAAGAAGAAAATAACAAAATCTAATGTTGCTCCCACAATCCAATATATTCTAACGGTTGGATCAATTATTTTTACTGAATTTTTTTTGGACAATTTTTATTTTTATGTATTACCCACATTAAAAATATTAGTCCGCACAATGGAACAATAATCACACTGTTGGACTTGTATTATACTATTGTCGTTAAATTTTAGAATTTGACTAAAAATAAAATGTCTTAATTCCTTCATAACAAGCAAAAAAATTACATTAATGAATAACTAGATCTTGATCTGCACATGTGTGTATTTTTTCATTTTATATCCATATTTAATTATTTATATTATTTTCAAATATAATAAATTGTACAATTTGTTTGTTTATTCATAATTATTACAAACTCACCTATATTTGTATATTTAATCTACATTTATTTTCTTATAGTTTATTGTGTCATATGATCTAAAAACATATATGAATAAACAAAATTAAATATCAGAAAATATATTGTTTCATAGTGGTCATTTTAATTTAAAATCATGGTTATATCAACAATTAAATCAACAAAATTAAAAATCACAAGTTAAAAAGCATATGTTTAGGAAATAAATCAGGAGGAAAAGATTTTATTAACAATATGTTTAATTAGTTGTTCAAGAAAGAAAATACTAAAATGCAATCACAATTATTGTTAGATATTATTATGCAAATAGATATTATTAAAATAATTATCTAAGAGATAGTCTAGTTTAGAGAAAAATCACACATAAAAAGAGTTGTGATTTATGTTTTATATATAAGACTAGATCTCGATCCGCACAATCGTGCGGGTTTTATTTTCATGTTTATATGTATATATATATTTGTTTAGATCATTAGTAGTATACCTTTTTAATTTTAATATTTAAATTTTTATTAAAGCTATTTCAAATACAACAATGTATAGTTTGCATGGTGTAAATAATCAACTGTGTAAACCGTTGTACGTATTTGTTGCTTATTATTATATATTTATCATATTTATTTGCATTTAGTTAATATGTGCATGAAAAACATATTTGGCAATTATTTTTTATTTAATTGATGTTAATTTTTTACTCGTCTTTCAAAAACTGGATTTCTTTTTAGCAGTATTTTCTATGTTGATTCATTTTACACAATATATTATTATATCTATAAAGTGAAAGATATGTTAATTTTATACATGCAGTATTATAGTCTGCTAATGTTAAGCCGCTCTGTCATATTATATTTTTGCATAAATATTTTCTATTTATGAAAATAAATTTAAAATTTATCAATTTAATATAATTTATCATTATTTAAGTTCAATATTGATAAAAAATTAACATGATTGATTTGATTATATAATAGATAAAAATAAGATATAATATTTTATTTTTCATTTTATAAAACCAACTGAATATATTAATGTATAATAATATTTCAAAACTAATTACGGAATTAGTTAAAATATTTACATATAATTTTAAAAAATTAAGATCTTGTTAAGATCTTTTTAATAGATTTTAGAAATTTAAGAAATATTATATATATATATATAAATTTTAAATGAAAAGATATTAAAATATATTATGAATAAAGTAATTCAAGATTCTATATATTAGTATCTTACTAAAATACATTTAATAATTTTTTAAAATAGACCAACCTAAAAGTCACACATGAAATGAAGTTGTGACTTCTATTTTAATATAATAGATATGTGAATATGGTCTATATAAAAATAAGTTTGATTATCTTTCTGTAAAATAAAGCAGTCCTATATTTCTATCATTGAAATATTAAAGTTAAACATGTACTATATTTAATAACAGAAACTAAATGCATTTTCAAATAATAGCATTTTGTAGACCGATCATTCATATTGATAGCATATTTTCAAACACATGGTTAAAAAATTCTGAATTAACAAATCTTATATTTTTAGAGATCAAAGATTTAATTGAAATATTAGTTTATAGTTAAATTAATATCACAAATTTAATACAAAATAGTACATGATTTTAATATAATTACATAATTAATTAGATACTTAAAAGGTTTGTTTTAGAGTTTAGTAAAAAATAAAATATACATTTATAATTTAAATAATTATGAAATTAATTAAATATTTAAAAGGTTTGATTAATTAAAAAAAAAACAAAATGTACATTTATGTTTTAAGTAAATACATAATATAAATTTATATTTTTAAAAAGAAAGATATGAAAAGATTTTGTTAAGATGTTCAGAGAAAATATAGGAATATTTATTTGTTTTTCTAGAATAATTAAAATATTTTAAATATGTATACAAGAATTCATTTAACTAATTTTGGAATGTTCCAAATTGAAAAATCTTTTTTTTTTGAAATAATGTTAAATTTTATTCAAACAAAAAAACATTTTTACAACAAGTGTAACATATTTGAATCTAAAAGAAACAAACTCAAAAATAAAAAGAAGCTAAACTCTTTTTAAATCAATCTTCAAAGAAAACCAAAATCCCCCTCAAACTTGACCATACAAGTCAAGTTTGGAAATGCTATGAAATTCCTCTCATTAAAACCTTCATTAGAGAAAACCCGAATGGGACCCCTCCTTACCTGAGTTTAAGGATTAAAGGTCTAAAGTGATCAAAGTTGACAAAAAAAAAGAAAAACCCCAATTGGGACAAAACTCTAATGTGGGAAAAAGAGTAGGAAAATCATAGCTAGGGGACAATAAGTTTTTTAGAAAGAACCATTTTGACCTCAACTTCTTCCAAACCACACTTCCATATTCTTCCCATATTTCTTCCCACATCTGAAGCCCCTTAATCACCACCTGAACTGCATCATTCCATTGATGAAACTCTCTTTGAACCTGTCATGTTCTTCATTACTCCATACCACGTACTAAGAAAGAACAAACTCATACTTTTAGCTTTAAATTCTTCTAAACCAAATCTCCATCGCCCTCTTGTACTTCTCTCCTTTCTTTCTTCTCAGAGACGTGATCCGATTTCGTACCATCTTGTCCAGTCTGACTATGAGACATGCTGCTGTCTGAGGAGGTTCTCCAACTCTTCTCACATTCCTTTCCCTCCAAATCGCAGACACAGCAACCTGAAAACAATAGCGATAGAGAAAGGTCTCAGTTTTTCCGGAGAGCCCTCTCACAACTTCTCGGAGCACCCTTGACCACTCATAAACACTCCTGTTTCCTACCAAATTCTTTACCAAACTACACCAAACCTCCTACGAGTAGCCACAGCCAAAAAATAGATGATCTATGTTTTCTAGAGGCGCTTGACATAACCAGCATTTCACATCAGCTTGAGGGTTCCATCGGCTGATTCTGTCTCCAGTTGCTAGCCTATCCTGAACTGCAATCCAAACCAGGAAACAAAACCGAGGAGTTGAACCAGAGAACCACACTCCTTTAAATCAAGAGACTTTCGGATTTTGAGATCTGATGATATTCCAGGTTTGTACCGCAGAGAAAGCTTCCTTGAAATCACCATTTTCTCTCTTCCAGAGACACAAATCTTCCTAATCATTAAGACCTCTATATTTTAACCTCATGACTTCCTTATCTACCCTCTGAAGATTTGGAGCTCTATGTCTCTTAGCTCTATAGAGATGAACAGCATTCTCCACTGTGCTGTTGATAGGGATACCAAGATCCATCGGACCTCTATCCCCTGTTACCTCAATCAATCTTCCAATCTGAGACCAGCAATCGAATCAGAAAGAAGAGTTTGATCCGCTATTTATCTCCTTCTTCACCAGCTGCTTAGCTAAGGGTCTTAGCTTCCAGAGTTTCTTCCAGATCCAAGAGCCAAGAGAACTTCTTTCATTTACACTCCAATATGAACCATTCCTGATAAGATACTTCCAAATCTCAAATTGAAAAATCACACATGAAATAAGCCATGACTTCTCTTTTAAAATAATAGATAAGGTATTCTGCAAATTATTTTTGTGACTATTTTTTAGTAGTATTTAAGGGTATTTTCTGACATTTAGGTAGTAAGTTAATTAACATTACAAAAAAAAGTAAGAGGGACACATAAATAAAGGGATGATATTAGACTCCTGGGCTTTGAAAAGGAGGTAAAACGTTTGGGCCTGGTTTTGTAATTTTAATCTTCTTAAAAAGATTTACCAAGGTCCGAAGTAATTAGGAAATTGACCCTTTTTAATTTTATTTTTATTCAGAAATAGGCTTTTGGACGTTGCGATTGATAGAAAGAGAAGCGAGATTCAAAGGGAGGAGATGGAAGTGAGTAGTAATGACGGAAGCAGCTTCAAAGAAGCAGACCTTGATCTCTACACTATTCCTTCTCAATCCAGTAACGTCTCCCTTCCTCTTCCTCTCTAATACGAATCACTTTCTTTCTAGGGTTTGCTTTAAATTGATTTTGGGGATTTTAATCGAATAGGTTGGTTCGTATGGGAAGATATACACGAAATCGAAAGACGCGAGTTCGTCGAGTTCTTCAGCGAGACCTCCATCACCCGAACCCCTAAGGTCTACAAGGAGTACAGAGACTTCATCATCAACAAGTACAGAGAAGACACCTCTCGCCGCCTAACCTTCACCAGCATCCGCAAGCACCTCGTCGGCGACGTCAATCTCCTCCGTAAAGTGTTTCTCTTTCTCGAGAACTGGGGTCTGATCAACTTCCTCCTCAAGGAAAGTGATGATTATGAGGAGGAGAGTGAAGTTAAGATCGAGCATGGGACTCCTTCCGGGATCCGTGTAACCGCCACTCCTGTTTCCATGAGACCTGTCACCTTACCTCCCCACGTTGAGGAAAGAGCTGAGCCTGCGTTTAAGTTCTCACCGCTAACTTCTTATTCAGATGTGTTCGCTGACTTCAAGAAGCCGTTGTTGGTCTGTGGGCGTTGTGGAGAACGTCCTTTCTATCAACATACCAAGGTATACCCTTTTTTTGTTTTGTTTGTTTGTTTCTTGTCTGTTTTATTTATTAACATACTATGTTTGGTGGCAGAGTGTTGTCACTTTATGCGACAAGTGTTTCAAGAACGGAGACTATGGGGAGAACAACTCAGCAGATGATTTCAAGCTGATTGGGAGCTCTGGTACAGCTGACTGGACCGAGGAGGAGACCCTTCTCTTGCTAGAGTCTGTTCTCAAACATGGAGATGATTGGGAGCTCATTGCACAGAGTGTTTCTACGAAGACTAGGCTTGATTGTATTTCCAAGCTCATTGAGCTCCCTTTTGGAGAGTTTCTGATGGGATCTGCCTCTGGAAGACTCAGATCCTCTATCCCAACCTCCGAGGATGGGAACCTTTCGTCTCCTTCCAATGTTGTTGAACGTATGAAGGCTGACGGTCAAGAACAGAAGGAGACAGAGACAAGGGAAGAAAAGGAAGAAGATCGTGTCGTCGATGAAGATGAGCCTCCAGCAAAAAGGAAACATGTTGCAATGCTATCGGATGGTGATTGTTCACTTTTGAAACAGGTTAATAAACAAAATCTTTCCGTATATGATTGTAACTGTAGCAAAGAGTGCTGTCAAACTAGTCTGGACCACTTCTATGGGGCCAGGATACCTCTGTATAATTCAAAAAAAAAAGAGTGCTGTCAAACTTTGGTGGGAATCTATAACATAATTGTGCAATAGGTCGCAGCAATGGCATGCAAAGTTGGTCCATCTGTCACGGCCGCTGCTGCAAAAGCTGCAATTGCTGCTCTTTGTGATGAAGCCTCTTGTCCAAAAGATATTTTCGAAACAACTGGTGATTCTGCAGTTTACAGGTTCGATTCCCCAACCCCTTTAACATTGGCGTCTCTTGTCGTTTCCAAGTCTAATCTAATAACAATTCTCAGAGCTGATGGAGACAAAGATACATCAGATATGGAGGAACAGCAAGAAGACAAAGGTAACTATTGCATAATGATCCAATCAGTAGTCCCTAATTTAGAATGGAAAGCTCGAAAATTTATAGGTTTATAATCCGTTGTTTCTTCTCAGAAGGGACTCAGGAGGATCTACCCGTAGGTTTAAGGATGAGAGCGTCAGTGGCAACAGCTCTTGGAGCTGCGGCGGCTCACGCAAAAATACTGGCTGATCAAGAAGAAAGAGAGATGGAACAGTTAGCTGCGAGTATAATAGATCAACAGGTTGGTTTGTTGGTTGGTTCTAAAATTAATAAAGATGAGAACGTTTGGGGTCGTCTCCTTTCCACACTCTCTGTTTGTTGTTTTAAGTCTTGATCCATCGTTGTCTTCATTTAATTCCCAGCTGAAGAAGATGAAGAGCAAGTTGAAGTTTCTGGACCACTTGGAATTGATAATGGACGCGGAAGAACAAGTGATGGAGGGTGTAAAGGAAACAATTCTCCAAGAGAGGATTAGCGTTTTGCAATGCGCGTTTGGTGACGGTATTACGAAACGTTGGGATAATATGTACGTGAAATAGTGATCCTTTGTTGGTCCCTAGGAGGATGATGTTTGAGATTAAAAGAGGATGTGTTTTTGTAAGACTTTTGTCCGTTTGGGTGGTCTCTCTTGTTGTTATTAACTTTACGAGTTGGTTGTTGACTTGTTACATTTTACTGTAGAATGGTCTGACCAATTAATGGATGGATGGGTCTCTTCTCTTCTAATTCATACGCACATTATGACGTCTAGAAATTACAAGAGAAAAGAAAAATCATTTTCTGTGTTCCAATTGTTTTCTATAAAACTAGGTGTCTTCATGCACTATGTACAGTAAAAAATTTTTAAAATATGTTTTAACAGATAAATATAAATTATATTTAAATTTTTATTAATATTGTAAATTTTATTTTTTATCAATATTTTAGTATAAATTTGATTTAATTA
>NC_079513.1:10521742-10550182 GCF_000801105.2 Raphanus sativus | reverse complement strand
TATATGATACTTTTAATTTGTCTAAAATATTTAAAAATATATACAAATAGTCAAAATTAAATTTATAAAACAGTTAAATTATACTCAAAAGACCAAAAGTATTTAAAATATTTATTAATTTTCTACTCAAATATTCAAATTAAGCCAATTTATATGTTAAGTTTAAGTATTTTGACATATATTATTTGAATTTATACTTAATATATTATTTTGTTTATATATTTTGAAAATTTTTAAGTATATAATGAATTTTAAAATTTAAAAATAATAAAATGGGTTATCTAAACCCGAACCAAACTCGCAAAGATCCAAACAAAACCCGAACCAAATTTTAAAATACCCAAATGAAACTGAAATCTTTGACTCGGAAGTGTGAAAAAGAGCACTGTGAAGCAGAGGCATTCCCTTTGACTATGCGAAACTCAGGACATTGTCTCGCACTGTGTCCTTGAGTGCCACATGATTGACACCAAGCAAGGTATGTTTTAGAGAAGCAATTGTTCTGATGATTGTTGTTGTTATGCGGGGCTTGATGTGAAAATTAATAATGTTGTTGATGAGGAGGATGATACTTATTACGTGGATGACATTCTGCATCATGTGCACAAGATCATCGCCTCACGGTTCTTTCATAAAGCTCATTGAATAAGATGGATTAGTCACGCCCATTAACTGCGTAAATCTCTTCCTTGTAATCTTCACTAAGACCTCCCAAAATGTTTTCAGTGAAATCTTATAGATCCAATCGGTTTGCCAAGTAGTGCAAGTTCATCAGTTGCAGACTTGATGCCACAGATGTACTCGCTAATCGTCTTACTACCTTTTGAACATTTGTTGATCTGGTTCTTCAGCTGGCGGATGTAACCTCGAGTAGGGTTTCCAAAAGTTTCAGCAAGAATACCTCATACTTGTTTCGTTGTATTGGAAGTAGATACAACAGTCTGGAGAGAAATGAGATAACACAAATGATTGCGCGCGCTATACGACAATCTGTCTTGCCCTCTCCATGGGGACATAAGCTTGATTTGGAGCAGTGACTCCGTCCAATTGGGTTGTTGGTGAGGGAACTCCATCATCGAATCTATCAATGAATTGTTGTAGTTCATGACCTTCGAGTAAGGCATGAACTTGTTTTCCCAACATGAGATAATTATAATGAAGTTTTGTCATGTTTTAGACATATTCACCGACAGAAGTGCTGCTTGCGAATCTTGGGTGTCGAACACAGACGTATTTTCAGCACTAGAGTATTGCAATTGAAGTATTCATCATATTCATTATCACATTACAAGCATCAAATCGAAACAAACCAAACACGAACGCCAACAACGAGAAGAAGAAAGAAAGATCGATCCGACCGTACCAATTATTTCCAAACATCAAAAAAACGTTTTCAGTTGTCATAAGTACGACACTCATCAGTCTCAGGATTATCGCTGCAATATTCTTCTAAAGGATCGGATCCACCTGCTTTCTTCTTGTCCCTTGCGTGACTCGCCGCCGCACTCAGCTCCTCCACCTCGTCCCACGCCGCCACACACTCTCCGCTCACAGGATCGTCAGCGCAAGTCTCCTTCGCTTCCTGAATACTCTTCTCCACCTTATCCGATATCTCTCCTTCCGATGTCGCCTTCACCGACATAACCATCCGGTTCATCGAAACGAACTTCCACGGGTAATTCAAACGGACCGGGGCGTGTAGACGAGCCGCTGGTAGAACGACCGCTCGTGGAGTCGCGACGTTGAGACCTGTTGCGGCTACGGTTGTCATCTTTGGAGAGTTTTGGTGGAAGAGATTTTTTTTTCTGTTTGATGTAAGGAAGAAGAAGATAAGTAAACTTCTTGCTTTTGAACTCTGTGATCATGATTTTCTTATCTCCTAGCAACCAACCATATTTCGCCGCGTGTCTTCTTTATTCCACCAGAACTTTTTTTTTTTTTTTTTTTCCCAAATTGAATTCCACCAGAACTTAAATTTTCAGATATTAATATTTATATTTTACAAAACTCTCAGCCGTGAAGACATTTATTTATTTATTTTCAGATATCTATTCTGGTAATGCTTTATCACAGTCTCTGTGTCTGGTTTGGTCGCTGAAGGCAGATACATCAGTTGAATGCATTTGCAGAAACAAGGGACAAAGCAATGGCAGATGCAAAACAAACTATATTTTTTCCTTACAAACATTCAGATTCGAAATAATAACAAACAGGGTGTTGAACACCTTCCATGAATAAGGTTCCATAATACTCACTTTAATAGTTTCTTAGATAAGTAAACAAAACAAGAAATATTATGTCTGTATCAACATTACATTGAATCAGTTTATGATCTAACAAATCTCATTCACAGATTTGTTTATTTCTCACAAAATCCAAACTCATTTCAGAGTTATTAAAAACAGAAAAAGAAAAAACCAAGAATTCCAAATCATCCATTGGTCTTGAAGAATGAGTCTTTGAGCAGCTTTTATTACTCTTCTGCGGCAATAACACTGATCTCACCTCTCTCGAGCAAGTCATAGAAAGTTCTGGTTTTCCTCTGTTCGTTCCAGTGGTGCATCTTCCAAAGACCACCAGCAGCTAAACCGAGTGCCATACCGATAATTAACTCCTTGATAACGCTAGGCCCTTTCAGTGTGGCATGTGCGACCCTATGTCCTGCCATCTCTTTTCTTTCTCAACCTATCAAACTGAGATACAGTACAACCCCAAAGATCAAACATGAATCAGTTAATCCCTACAATTTTTAAATACACCAAACTAGAAATGTAATTTACAACAACCAACCCAACTCGTATATAGAAAATGGCTATGTTCCGGATCAAACATCAAAGCTACCTTGCTAATTGCTAAACATAGTATAACCCCAAAGATGAAAAAAAATCCATAAGAAAAAGAAGAAGATAGAAATGTAATGCACAACCAAATTCAGATAAGACAAGGGTTGTCTCTCTTCTTTATCAAAAGAGTTTTCTTCTCAATGGAAATGTAAAGATGAACACTTTAGATCAACTGTCTATGGATCTCCTTGTTAAGGCAATCACTGATTAGCTAAACCGGGAGATCAAAGACATCGGTTTCGATATCAATGTCATATCCAAATTTAACATCTTTTAACCAAATAAATATATATCAGTCTGAGACGCATTACTGTAAAAACCGATCAAGCTAACTAAAAAATCTGGATCGATTAAATCGCCGCAGTAAGAATAGAAATCGAACAAAATAAGAAATGGCATCGGCACATATTCTAGAAGAAGAATCGACATAAAGCAGAAATGAAAAGAAAGATGGATTTGGGGAATTACCAAGTCGGAGGGTAGTGCGGAGGAGGAAGACGAACGACGGGAAACTGACAATTAAAAAAGTCCACTCTACTCTAAAGTGGATGTTAATAATATATTCTCCCATCCGACTCGTTGGGCTCACATCTTAGGCCGGCCCATTGAATCTCTTCTCGAGATGCTGGTGCAGCGGTGCTAATGGTCTCTTTTTCTATTGAAATGTGTTGCAAACGCTATCTTTATCAAATTTCATTCAACATCTATTTTATTATTAAGAAGACATTCATTAGAAGATGTTTAACGTTACATAATATCAATTTGATCTTCGTATTGTTAGGTGTAAGAACTTGTATCCAACTAGTTATTAGGGACAAATGTCTCACGTCGATAGTTGGAGGAATCCTAAATAATATATAACATAGATGAGCTACTTCACTAATCACCGATTGATTTTATGTTGGAAGTATATCTAGCTTAACATGGTTTTAGAGGTGATTCAAATAATCCAATACGATCCATCATCTATCCAGTCCATCGATCATTTCTCAAAAATTCCGAGATTGACGTTCAAAGAACCATCATTTCGAAGGACGTATTATGGACAAAAGTCCTCCATCTAGCTTAACACTTTTAATCTCTACCACACCAACCAAAGCCTCGATTTCGCCCCGAAGCTTCCACCACCACAACGTCCCACAAATGACGGCCAAAGCCAATCTCTCCACCACCGTCCCTTTTCTCTGGTGGTGTGACCTGCGTCTCCTCCGATTAACGTGATGTTTACTACCAGTTTCACGATCACCGTACACCACAGAAGAATTACCTCGTGATGACCACAGAAAAACATTAGCCTGCTCAAGAAGTTACGTTCATTTCCGATGATTAAACCGTTGGAACTCTTTCCTTCCAGACCTAAACTGACGGAGATTTTAACAAGGAAGAGCGTGAGCCACGCCATGGTGACATTTGGATAAAAGGGAACCGAGCAGTTGGGATATGTGGCTGTGATCTTAGTGGCCAGACCGAGAACTAGAGTGTAAACACTTATTGCCGAAACGACCACGTATAAAATGGCCAGATTGTGTAATGAAAGATAGAGAAGAAGAAAGATGATTCCGTTTGCCAAGGATATTTGATCAATGAAAAGAGGAAGGAAGCTAAAGAGAGATGGTAAAGGAAAAGGAAAGAGAGAGGAAGAAGGAGGCTGAGGAGTGATGTTGTTACTAGCCGGAAAGTCTTAACCACCAGCTACTCTGCCTCTCTCAGCCACATTCCACCACCGGCGATACTCATTCTATTCTAAACTGAAAGATGGTTGAGAAGTCAATAATGAACATAGAGCCATTGTGTATTATTTGAAGTTTTATGTCTATAGTTTCAAGTTAAGTTGGGTTTTCTGGGTTGGATGAAAACGAATCATACATAGGCATAATAAGAGATTACTTGCCTACTTAAATAAATAGATGATTGATGAGAAATCACTGCTTTATCTTTCCGATTAATAAGTTTCTCTCGTGGCACCACAATATGTCAGTATATAAATGGGAGAAAGATAATTTCAAGGAATTAAAAGTTATGATCAATAGAGAGCACTTTGTAGGCATGGAAATTCTGGTCCTAATCGGGTTTTGCTTTTATCCAGTCGAGTTTTGGTTTTTTTTTTGTTTATCAAAATCATTCTCATTCGGGTTATATGAAAGTTCGGTTTGAGATCGTTTCGGATTCTATTAGGCTCAGGGTGGGATTAGTAAATCTTCAAAGAACCGGTACAATCTGATGTAATTTGGATATCTATCGGTTCTTCGTTTAAAAATATATGATTTGTACCTAATTTGTAACCAACACATAGGTAAAAGGGGTTCTTCGGTTTAAAAGTACTTGATTTGTATCATATTTTGTAACCAAAACATAAGTAAAATCGATCAAAAATAAGAAAGAAACATCAAACATGATCATTCAAAATCAAACGGAAAGTGAACATAGTTATTGATAAAAAAAACCAAATAAACGTAAACGAAAGCATAAAACTAAAACCAAATTATCATAAAATGGGAAACATTAACCAAAATCTAAACACTTCAAGCTTCAACTGCAACTTTCAACCATCAACTACATGTAATAGATAATTATTTTAGATATTTAATGATATTTTAGTGTATTTTTAATATATATTAGAAATTAAGATCATGTTTAATATAATTTTTTTTGGGATTTTGAATGTTTCGGGATTCTAACGGATATCTATTTGCAGCCGTCGTTCGTTGTGCATCAATGCAGAGCTACCAAATTAGTTCATAGAGTATAGTCTGTTTTTAAGTTGCTGAAAAAAAAAAACAGATATCTATTAAGGTTTAAATTCTGTTCAGATTTTTGGTTTCAGATTTTTTGCCCATATCTAGTCCTACCACTTTGTATCGTCTATTTTATTATTAAAGAACTGAGATAGCCGTTGTAGAATTGAATATATTGAGCGGCTAAGTGATGGTTTGGTAATATGCCAATGGAGAGCCAAGATTTCGTCTCGCTACTAAAGAAAATGAACTCTTGGATCAGAAAAGTCTGAAGCAAAGTATAAAAATAAGAAAACCATGTCTTTCTGTAGTTCAATAAAATGAGGAAGCCAAGAACCTCCTCATTGCAACAATCATAACGCTCTAAGTTCTTGTCCTTTTATATCCAGAAAATCAATCACAATCTAAACCGGTGGGGTGCCGTCTGTTGCTGGTTCAGAGGTCTGCTGCTGCTGCTCTGTAGCTGGTTCAGAGGTCTGCTGCTGCTGCTGCTCCTGAACAGCCTTGTAGCATTTGAGGCTGCACAGAGGAACCTTAGTCTTTGAATCACGATACCTGTATGGATTGGTGCATGATGGTCCTGCACAATTTTCTCGCGGAGGAGGATACCTGCAGTTACACAAAATGCTTTACATTGTTATCACAAAGGTCTGAACTCGTGAAATTCCTCGTTATGTTTTATGAAACGTTAGAACACAAAACAGAATCCAAAGAACAAAAGAACCCGAATACTAGAGCCTTTCTCTATACCAAAAAACATTTAAAGCATGTGTAGTTGTTCACATTGATCGGATCAAATCATTTATGAGATTAAGGGACATTGACTCATGAATTAGTCTGATTTGAGTTTGCGAGAAAGAAAAGAGAAAATAACATACTCAGATGGCTTTTGATCAAACAGGCTAGGCACTTTGTCAATGGGAAATGAAACAGTGGTTCCATTAGGACCCATGATTGTTCTGATGAAGCTTGTGGAGACCCTTTCCTCATGCGCAGCTTTCTCCTGTTATCATTTCAACGCATAATATATGACACCAAATTTTCAATCATCCCAGTTTTACTAAAATATGTAACGCATCAACAGCATAGTGGTGCATTTCCCAATACCTGAGCAATTTCATCAAGTCGCTTTTTAATTTTGTCTTCACGCTTCTTCCTGCTCGAGTCTTGGCCTAGAATTTTTCTGATGGCCTCTGCCTGTATATACAAAACCAAGATCATCATTCCTCAATTCTCACATGGATTTGCTAATACATTTTAAATCTGCATATCACATATCATAACAGAGAGAGTAAAACACCAACCTCAGACTCCCTTGCAGCCTTCTCAACCTGCACTTTTCGCCTTTGAGCAGCTTCTGCCTTCTTCACTTGCTGCTCCATTTCTGAAAGATTCTCCCTTTTCTCTGTGTTTCAACAAAATTTCATCACCAAACTTTATTGCACAAAAGATGCATACTTGTGAATCTGAAGCAAAAGAAAAAAATAAGCGTACTTCTAGTTGTAGGAGGCAATCCATCTGGAAATTCAATTGCGGTTGATTTGCCAGATGCAGAAGCAAGGGCTCGCTGGCGACTAGTCATAGTCGATTCCCTCTTAGTCTCATTGCCAATCTCTATTCCATCAGGCACCGGTTCAAGTTCCTCCGCATCCAAGTCGCCAGAAGCCTTTTCAGATGCAGAATTTTCCCCAATTGTAACCCCACCAGATGGCTTCAATTGTCTCCTCCCCGAGTCAGTCCCTTCATTACTCACAGCGACATTCTTATACTTGAGGCTTTCCAGATATCGGATCTCACGATCACTGTCATCATCGCTATCAGAAACCTGCTTCTTAAGAGCTCGTTTGCTTTTGCGAACCGAGCCACCTGGTTCCCCTTGTTTTCTCCTCCCTGTCATGGATTCGTCTTTCTCAGCAGCGCCCTCGAGATCAGCCTTCTTATCTAGAGGGGAATTACAATCTTCTGAACTTTCCTGCCATTCAATGTCAAAAGATAATGAGTCTGTGGTGTATCTAAACTGTCAAAAAGCCTTGCAAAGATATTAAGACACAATCTAATCCTTTTCCAAAATAACAAAGTGAAATGCAAAATACTACACATTTTCCAATTGTTGTCCCTAAACAGCAAAAGCATTTACTAGTCTGAGCTTAATTAACATAGTCTAGTCCCCCAAACCCGATTGATTATGGGCCATAAGGCCCCAAAAAAAAAAGAGTAGCATTTACTGAAAAGAGCATGGCATTAACCGCGAAAGATACTCAATGCAAAAAGGAAGATAAAACTCAAAGTATGCAAGACAATTTGAGCTTTGACAAATATATAAAAGTAGGATAACATACCTCCACCAAATGGTTGTAAGAAGCAGCATTCACCGGTTTAGAAGACTTTCGAGGTGAACCATTAGCATGAGCCAGACGACTCACACCACCAATCTTAAGCTTCATTATCTTCCTTTCACCCAAATCAGCTCCCTTTCCATTGGTCATGCCATCACCCCACTCACCCTCAGTTGAGCGTATGTTCCTAGAGATGACCTCTCTCTGCAGAGAATCACTGTTTCCTCTTTGGGATTCAGCCCTGGATATACAGTGGCTAAGACTAAACTCTTTCCTTCTAGGGTTAGTATCAAAAGCGGGGATATCATCACTCCAGATCTTGCTGAAGTGATCCGAACCAGTGCGAGGACGACGAGCAATGAGGCTGCGTTTCTTCCTCACTATATTCTTCAAAGCATCAAAAGGAGAAGCACCTGCACCACCGTTATCTTCCATTGTAGAGCATACACACTCTCACAAAGCAACCTCCTGAGAAGTAAAGCATGTGATGCATTAGACCAATATCAAGTATATAGAGGGATCATCACAAAGAGAGAAGCTTTCAAATGATAAGAAGCCCATATCAAACAAACGGAGTGGTCAAATGAAAAACACACAGACTAGATAGAGAACTTAACACTCCTAATAAAGATCTCTAGCGGATAAACACAATATTCGATGATCTGAGAGAAGCATGACATGCAATTGCGTATAGAGAGATCGCAAAGAGAGAAGCTTTGGATCCAACGAACACCAGATCAAACTGATTAAACACAAGACGAGAGAGCTAAACATTTCTCTAGAGGATCAACCACCAATATTCGATGATGAACTGAAACCCAATCGAATCAAAATCATATAAACACACAAACTTGACAATCGAATACCTAGATCGCTGAGCAGAGGGACCGAATCGAGAGGATAGAGAAGATGATGATGACGGTAAACCCCAACGGTAGGATTTGGGGGAAGAACTAGGGTTAGGGTGAGAGGCGAGAGAGGAGTAAAGTTGGGAGAGAGTAATAATCTCCTCATCCTTCACCATTTGTTGCGCTATTTCAACACACCCATCCAAATATGGGATAAAAGAAAAAAAAATCTAAAGATCCCTTTTCTATCGGTTACATAAGCCTCTCTTTTTTTTTTCTTCTCCCTTCCCTCTTTGGACAGATGTAGACTCGGTGAGCCGACTCAGATCGTAACTCGGCTCTCTCATATCTCCTCTACTGCGTTTTCCCTTTTCCGTTCATTTTGGGGGAGTTTAGTTTAGTTTAGACCTGTTGGAGCGCATGTTAAGAAGATTCTTTCCAGTGTGTATGTTAGCCCATTCTGCTTCCTCTTATGTCCTTCAAGCTCACGTGTTCTCATTCCACTTAAGCATATTACAAAAGAATACAAAAAAAAAAACAAATTACAAAATAAGATGATGCCTTGGTAATCTTGGGATGGATACAATAATTACTGGTTATTCATCATCTTATACTCGTTACTTGTTTCGTATCCTTGAGTATCTAAGATTGTTGTTACTTATTTAGGTTCATACCTTCTTTTTATCTGAATCAATTCAGACGTTAAAAAAAATAAGATAATAAATCATGCATGGTTTGGTAACTTAGGGCTGGACGTAATTACTAGTTATTCGTAGTTTTATACTTGTTGCTCATTTCATATCCATTCTGATATTTTAGTTACTTGTTATTAAGCCGAGTGCCAAATAATTGAATTTAGATATTTGTAAGTAAATACAATGTAGTAACAAATATAAAAAAGTTAGTCGGCGTAATATTACATGTTACTTGTCCAAAGAATTTTGTTGTTGTAAAAAGTAAATAATGTTGCTATATCGAGAGATTCATGTGTTTTGTTCATTTTTCTTCTTATTCTTTATAGTATACCTAAATATTTTGTTTATAATAATTATCGTGTTCTTTCTTAATAAGTAAATAAAACAAACTCTCATATCCATTTCTAGTAGAGTATTATTTAGCAAATAATTGCAAAAATACTTTGAAGTACTTGCAAGTAACTCATAAGTATTCGAAAGTAACAAATAATAGATCGGAATAACTCAACTTTTAGTAGATATTCAAAATAGTAAGTACTCGTTTTCAACAAGTCAAATACCAAGTCCAAATTTTTATTACTCACAAGGAAACTTAAGTATCAAATATATCTAAAATAGCAAGTGCATGACTTGTGCCCAACACTTAGCTTAAGGTGAAGTCATAAGACTCAAATTCGAGTTTATTTGTTTGGAGTTTAAGACTACTGCAAAAGCTGTTTGGCTTCATATGTAGAAATAGTAGTGTTATTTTGGGTAATATCGTGTATATAAGTAAGATTCGTATTTCTTCAATCTGTCTTGAAATATACTGTTTAGATTTGATAGATATAACAGAAAACCTGTGGATTATCTTTTGATCTTTTCAACTAGTTTTCTCGCTTTTGCATGATTATTTTGAGACGTTTAGCATAGTTCACATGCTTAAATTCACAATATCTTTGCCAACTCTTTAACTAATTCCAAACCACAAAATATATTGTTTTTTTGCATGTACTCCCTCCGTTTCATATTACATGTCGTTCTAACCTTATGCACACAGATTAAGAAAATATTTAATTTTACATATTTTCAAAATAAAAATGCTATTACCGATACACCTAACCATATATCAACTAATAGAAAAATAGAATAGAGAATATTATCAATAAATTTTGCATTGAAAACCGAAAACGACACTTATTTTAAAACAAAAAATTTTCTCTAGAATGACAAATAATTTGAAACGGAGGGAGTAAATTGTAATGATGGGTAGATTTTAACAAATTTTTAATAAGACAGTATTAGAAGTTTAGACTTGATGATATATATTTTCATCCATATTTTTCTTAGATTACTTGATGATATGTTTTGCTTATGCATAATTTCTTAGACTACTTGATGACATATCCAAGGAGATTTTTTCAAAAGTTTTGTTAGTAAAGGCATTGTAGAGTGAGAAACCAATTACAAACCAAGATGATGCATTCATTAGATGGTATACGTTTGGGAAAATCTTTATCGTTTTTAGTAAAATAGGTTTATAGATGAATGTGTAAATATATCATATACAACCATTTTCAGATTATATCATTAGCGCAGTAATAAATCAGAGTTTATAGCACATATCAAATAAATACTTTTTCAAAAATATATCGATAAAAATACTTTCATAAATTTAGTCGAAAGTTCTAAAAATATTTTTTATTTTTTATTTGTTAGCCACCAGTTTTAAGGTTTTTCTCTCTCTTTAACTTTTATATTCTTTTTTAAAATTTATATTTGTATAAGCCTATGTCAAGCCCTAGTTAACATGTTATTATTATTTTATGTTTTGATAAATTATAATTGACGTGGAAATAAGGGAATTGATGTAAATTTATTTACGTCAATATGTATAATTATAGAAAATTTTGAAACTATGAAATTATTATAAATAGGTAAATAGGGTCAAAGTAGTTGAGAAACTTAAATACTTTAGATAATTTATCTTTCCTAGGAAATTAATTAGAAAATATTTTAACGTTGTTTCCGGATATTTATTCTTTACATTTTTTAAACACAACACTATTAATTTAAATAAAGACAGAGATATACTTTATTTATACAATTTAATTCTTCTGAGACCTTTATAATTTTTAAGAGGTCATTTGAGCATCTGAATATAATATGCTAAAATTAGTTTAATTTAGGATTTCTTCCAAAACCCTTGGCACTTGTTCATATGCATTGTAATATTGGGTTTAATTGTAAAGTTTTCAGCTTTATTTGTCAATATTTGGTGTCGCCTAACTGCATAAGCAAGTACATGCTATTGCTCTCATAAGCTAAGCTAGTCAATACTATTTTTTGTAATCATGTAACTGCATAAGCACTTTTTCATGGTTGGATGCCATATATTGGGTTTTCATATACTAGATTTTGATCTTTTTAAAAGCGCGGGATATTTTTTGGTTCAGTTATTTTGCTTAAAAGCAACAATTATTTCGCTCGAATTTTAAAGTTTCCATTTAATTGTCTGTAATTATTTGTTTGTATAGTACTATAAATACATCTTTTTAGTCAAAAGTGTTATTTTTCTTTTAGTATAATATAATACAAAAGAGATTTGAAGATGATATGCATATTTAGTTATATTGATATTCCGAAGTAGAGAACCCCCAGTTCCATTAGTAAAATGCAATAACGTTATAGACTAGCAATGTCAAAATGAATCTGCCCTATATTTATATCATAGTCTAAAGAATGATACAGTTAAAAACTCAGTTGATTTTATCATCATTATCGTGGTTTTAATATGTAATACTAACACAATTTTTTTCTTAAAACATAATAATTTAATATATATTAAATTTTTCAGAATTTTTATTAATTTTATTTATATTTACAATCAATCTAAAATTGTGTTTCCTGCTTCTGACATGTTTATATTTTTGACATGTCAAACTTAATGATCATTTAAACTCATCAAGGAGTATCTAATCTTCGGACACTAAAGACATAAATGAGACGTAAAATTAAAACTTGTTATATGCGAATTTTACAACTCAAATATTTAAAGATAACTTAGAAATAACTAATTCCAAGAGTCATTTCTCAGTTGCACTATTGTTTTAAGTTTTTTTAGCAAAATATAATTTATATATTTTTAATACAAAATATATTAAATTTTTAAACAACAAGAGTATTCTTTTACAAAAAATTTAAATTATATATTGGAGAAAAGAAGATAAAAACTTTTAGCAGAATATAAAATTATAAATAACTAATTCTCATCCATCTATTATATCTAATCTATTAAAATAATTTAATTTTACAAACATGTAAATATTAAAGCTATGGTTTTAAAAAACATTGTATACATATAAGAAGGGGTGGTGATACATGTATCAAGGATGGGCAACTGCCCCAGTCAAATTAATAAATTATTCTTTTATTACTTAACAGTGATTCTCCCATTATTATTTAGATTTTTCCTCCCTATTCGGTTTTTAGATTCTCTCGTGCATGTATTTTTGTCTTTTCAGGTCCTTATGTTTTTTAAACTAAAAACTTGATAAAAAGTTACAAATTATCCATATAGAAGACTTCCAAAGGAGAATGATTTTACCTACTTCTCATGGATTATATGGAAGTATTGGAATGCCAGTTTATAGTAAGTATCATATTATTTCTTAGTAAGTAAATAAAATATTCTCTTGTATCTATTTATAGTAGAATATTATTTAGAATATAATTTTAAATACTCAGAAATATTTTCAAATAAGTCATAAATATTCACAAGTAGTAAATAACAGATCAGAACAAATAACAGATCAGAACAAATAACTCAAATTTGTGCAAGTTCAAAATAAAAAGTTCTCATTGTCCAAGTCGATACCTAATCCAAAATTTTTATTACTCATATAATAAAAAAGCAAGTATCAAGTATATCTAAAATAGCAAGTGATCAACTTGATCCCAGAGCTATTAGTGAATAGTGGTTTAGGGTGAAGTCATATGACTCAAATTAGAGTTGAATCATTTGGATTTTAAAACTACTGCAAAAGCTTTTCGGCTTTACATGTAGAAATAATAATATTATTTTGGCTAGTATCGTGTATATAAGTAAGATTCATATTTCTTCAATCTGACTTGAAATATAATGTTTAGAATAGATAGATATAAATGAAAACATAGATTATCTGGTGTTCTTTTCATAACTGGTTTTTTTGTTTTTGCATGATTATTTTGAGACGTTTAGCATAGTTCAAATGCTTAAATTCACAAAATCTGTAACTAAATAGGATGAACAATGAAGTGTATTATTTTTGCATTTAAAGTATAAATGATAGGATACAATTTTTATTTTCAAAAAAATATTATATATTAAAAATAAATGTAATAAAATAAGTACACGTTAAAAAATTGGATATATAAATGGATATGAACAAATTTGATTAAGAAAGTATTAGAAGTTAACACTTGATAGTATAAATTGTTTTAGACTATTTGATGACATATCAAAGTAGACATTTTCAAAAGTTTTATTAGTAATGACATTGTAGGAGTGAGAAAACAATTACAAAACAAGATGATGCATTCATTAGATGGTATATGTTTGGGAAAATCTTCATCGTTTTTACTAAAATAGGTTTATAGATCAGTGTTTAAAGACATATTGTATACACCCAATTTTTTCAGATTATATCATTAAAGCAATAATAAATCAGAGTTTATATCACATATCAAATAAATATTTTTCAAAGCTATATTGATGAAAAATATTTTGATAAGTTTGGTGGAAAGTCTAAAATTATTTTGATTTTTTGTTTGTTAACCATCAGTTTTAAGGGCTCTCTCTCTCTCTCTCTCTCTCTCTCTCTCTCTCTCTCTCTCTCTCTCTTCTCTCTCTCTCTCTCTCTCTCTCTCTCTCTCTCTCTCTCTCTCTCTCTCTCTCTCTCTCTCTCTCTCTCTCTCTCTCTCTCTCTCTCTCTCTCTTAATACTAACAAATTTCATTGATACAAAACAAGGTGTTACACAGGGTGAAATACATAACTAGCGAGTTATGCAACTCCTAGACACTTAAGCCAACAGTAAACAAGACCTTTCTCTGGACACTAAGACCGACAGAATTATAGAAATTCTTCGGAAAATACAGAAAACATATTACACACAAGCTTAAAGTAACACCGATCAGAGAACAAGATCATAACAACAAAACACCCAAGTAATGAGACAAACCGAGAGAGGAAGGAAGACATAAGCGCACACCCACAAGCCAAATTTATTAAGGGAAGTCTACATCTCTTATATTGTTCCGGACCACCGTCTGACGAGCCATGAGACACCGCAGAAACTAAACCCTGGAGAAAGAAGAAGATCCCGCTTTTGACATTCGACCTCCACGCAAGGTGCAAAACGAGCCGAAGCCCTAAATCCTTGAAACGAGCCGGAAGATAAAACTCGGAAGTGGACAGAAGATTCTTTTATTTGGGGGAGTTTATTTGGGGGGGGGAGTTTATTTGGGGGGGGGGGGAGTTTAGACCTGTAGGAGCGCATGTTAAGAAGATTCTTTCCACTATGTATGTTAGCCCATCCTGCTTCCTCTCATGTCCTTCAAGGTCACGTGTTCTCATTCCACTTGAAGCATTACAAAATAATACCAAAAAAAAAATACAAAATAAGATGATGCCCAAGGCATCATGGTTTGGTAATCTTGGGATGGATACAATTACTGGTTATTCATTGTCTTATACTCGTTACTTGTTTCGTATCATTAGGTATCTAAGGTTTTGTAACTTATTTAGGTTAATACCTTCTTTTTATTTGAATCAAATCAGACGTTAAAAAAATAAAGATGATGAATCATGCATAATGGTTTGGTAACCTAGGGCTGGACGTAATTACTAGTTATTCGTAGTTTTAAACTTGTTACTCATTTTATACCCATTTCGATGTTAGTTACTCATTGTTATTAATCCGAGTATCAAGTAACTGAATTTAGATATTTGTAAGTAAATACAATGTAGTAACAAATATGAAAACAAAAAGTTACTGGCTTAATATTACATGTTACTTATCCAAAGAATTTTGTTGTTGTAAGAAGTAAATAAAGTTGCTATATAGATAGATCATGTGTTTTGTTTTTTTTTTTTCTTCTTCTTTTATAATATACCTAAATATTTTGTTTATAATAATTTTCGTGTTCTTTCTTAATAAGTAAATAAAACACACTCTCATATATATATATATATATATATATATATATATATATATATATATATATATATATATATTTCTAGTAGAGTATTATTTAGCAATTAATTACAAAAATACTCTGAAGTACTTGCAAGTAACTCATAAGTATTCGCAAGTAACAAATAATAGATCAAATAACTCAACTTTTAGTAGATATTCAAAATAGTAAGCACTCGTTTTCAACAAGTCAAATACCGAGTCCAAATTTTTATAACTCACAAGGTAAATTAAGTATCAAATATATCTAAAATAGCAAGTACATGACTTGTGCCCAATACTTAGCTTAAGGTGAAGTCATAAGACTCAAATTCGAGTTAATTTGTTTGGAGTTTAAGACTACTGCAAAAGCTGTTTGGCTTTATATGTAGAAATAGTAGTGTTATTTTGGGTAATATCGTGTATATAAGTAAGATTCATATTTCTTCAATCTGTCTTGAAATATACTGTTCAGATTTGATAGATATACGGAAAACCTATAGATTATCTTTTGATCTTTTCAACTAGTTTTTCTCGCTTTTGCATGATTATCTTGAGACGTTTAACATAGTTCACATGCTTAAATTCACAATATCTCTGCCAACTCTTTAACTAATTCCAAACCACAAAATATATTGTTTTTGCATGTAAATTGTAATGATGGGTAAATTTTAACAATTTTTTAATAAGACAGTATTAGAAGTTTAGACTTGATGATATATATTTTCATCCATATTTTTCTTAGATTACTTGATGATATGTTTGGCTTATGCATAATTTCTTAGGCTACTTGATGACATATCCAAGGAGACTTTTTCAAAAGTTTTGTTAGTAAAGACGTTGTAGAGTGAGAAACCAATTACAAACCAAGACGATGCATTCATTAGATGGTATACGTTTGGGAAAATCTTTTATCGTTTTTACTAAAATAAGTTTATAGATGAATGTGTAAATATATATCATATACAACCATTTTTCAGATTATACAACCATTTATAGCACATATCAAATAAATATTTTTTCAAAAATATATCGATAAAAATACTTTCATAAATTTAGTCAAAAGTCTAAAAATATTTTTATTTTTATTTGTTAGCCATCAGTTTTAAGGTTTTCTCTCTCTTTAACTTTTATATTCTTTTTAAAATTTATATTTGTATAAGCCTATGTCAAGCCCTAGTTAACATGTCATTATTATTTTATGTTTTGATAAATTATAATTGACGTGGAAATAAGGAAACTGATGTAAATTTATTTACTTCAAGATGTATAATTATAGAAAATTTTGAAACTATGAAATTATTATAAATAGGTAAAAAGGGTCAAACTAGTTGAGAAACTTAAATACTTGGGTTAATGGGCACAATATACCTAAGAAGAGTCCAAATTAGCAAAATAACCCTTGTTTTCGAAAACCAAAAAGGTACTAACCTTTTGTACCTGTGCAGATGAAAATATCCTTTTTATTGAGAAGAGATTCGGCAGTAGACTGACACAGCATGCACAGATACCGTAGGTGGACAGACCTAACCTGACGCAACAGACACATAGTAGAGACACTGACACAACAATTTTTTCAGCTTCTTTTACCTTTTTCTAATAGTGACAATTTTTCTTGTTCTATTTTTTTAAACACCATCTCATTTCTTTATTCAATGTTATAATATTCATTAATATATTAATGTATGGACTATATTGACTACTAGGTTTTATGTAAATGATATAAATGCGAAAATAAATCTGTGTATAGGTTTATGTTCAAAATAATATGCTATATAATATTTAAATATAATCATATCGCTAAATAGTTTGTTAGTCCTTAATAACAAATATGGCACGTAGTTAGTTAGTCGTTAAGTTTTGTGTTAGTGGGATATATCGATCGGTAACGACCATTGATATTGTTAACGCAACTTAATTACTACATGAAAAAGTATAATAATCTGTGTATAGGTTTATATTTAAAATAATATGTTATATGTTATATAATATTTAAAATATAATCACATCGCTACATAGTTTATTAGTCGTTAATAACAAAGATTGTACATAGTTAGTTAGTCGTTAAGTTTTGTATTAGTGGGATATATCAATCGGTAATGGCTATTGAACTGTTAACGCGACTTAATTGCTACATAAAAACATATAATAAGCAAATTTTCTAAAGAATATATAGTTCTAATTTTTAATAAAAAAAGTTTGTTATAGAGTTAATATATTGTATTCGAGTTTGTTATCGAGTTAACATATTGTATTACATGCTAACACATTTTATTAACTTTGTATACTATTTGTTAACATGTTACAACCACTTAATTGCTTACATACTTTTTAATAGAAAAGTAACTTGTTACAAAGTTTGTTATCGAGTTAACATATTGTATTACATGCTAACACATTTTATATTAACTTTGAATACTATTTGTTAACATGTTACAAATTATGTTATCAGGTTATATTTTGTTATAACAAATTAAACAAATCATTGGCTCAATAATACACTATATAATTCAGACTTATTTACCAAACTAACACAATCTTTAACGGTTAACATATAAAGTATACTAACTAATTTTAAAGTTAACGAGCAAATAAAATAAATTTGTATGTTATAAAACAATTTAACATGTAAACAATAATAATATTGTATACATATTTATTTACTCATAGCAGAACACAAACAACAACAGTGATGACCAACACAAAAAAAAGTTTAGAACCAGATATTTTTTGACAAATATGAAATATGGGAGAAGATATTTATGATTGCAGTGGCAAGAAATCAGAAGAAGAAAGTTGTTTTGTCACTGCTGCAAAATCAGAGTGAGTTGGATGATGTGAATTGCTAGAGCTTGATAACTAACGATTGAAGTTAATAAATAGATGAAAAAAATCAGAAGTTAATAATCAGCGGTTGAAAATATGGTTCGTAAGTGATGAGAGATGAAAAAAAAAAAGAGAAAATGGAGGAAAAGAAAGAGACAGAGAAAATGGAGGAAAAAGAAAGAGAAGGAACATCCAGGCACACAACAGGAGCTACACATGGAAGAAAAGTAGAGTGGTGTACTTGCAAGGACAAAAATGTCCAATGAAAAAGGGTTTCTGAATGAAGGGTATATGGCAAGTTGTAAGCATGTTTAGGTGCATTTGTGCCAATTACACTAAATACTTTACATAATTTCTCTTACCTAGAAAATTGATTAGAAATTATTTTAAAGTTGTTTCCGACTATTGATTCTGTACATTTACGAAAGAGAAGTTAACTCAAAAAGTATGAATTTTAGAACTTATAGTGAAAACCATATAAAACTTTTTTTTATTACTATCTTTTTTTTAATACCTAGCGTGTCCTTTTGTTACGTTGTAAAAAAAATTGTAATTACAAAAATGCCATTACTTTTTAGTACCACGTAGGCAAAAAAACTCGACACCACGTCAGAATGCGCCTCAAACTCAGTCGTAATGCGAAACAAACTTCGTTACGGCAGAGTTATAGTTATGAAGCGGCTGACTTAAAGAACCCGACTGACTTATGAGACACACGTTGAGTTATGTTCATAACTCATCCAAACGTCATGGCTGACTTAAAGAACTAAGGCTGATTTATGTGATAAAGGCTGAGTTATGCTCAAATGTTATGACTGGCTTATCTATTGGTGGGCTGATTTATGAAAAGTTTGGCTGAGTTCTAGTTACGATACGGCCGAGTTAACTATCGCGGTTGATTAAATGATCGTCGGCAGGCTGACTTATGAGAGGTTGATGCGGCTACGCTATGTTTAATCAGCCATAATAACCTGGATTAAGTGAACTCAGCTATGTGACGGCTGACTTCTTAGCGATAGATTAATTACTAGACTAGCATTCATTTGCCGGCTGATTTATAAGACGAGACGGCTTACTTATTAGCGAATATCTTTGTTATGACTGATTTATTAACAAAAGATTAATTATTAATATAGTATTAACGTATCAACTGACTTATTATGAACTTAATGGCTGGCTTACTTTGGCTGAGTTAAGTGTTCTTAAAGTGGCTGACTTACCAATTTACCATGTCATCATCCATGTCATCATCCATGTCAACATCCATGTCAACTCGTATTTGCCATGTCATTACAACTGTGAAATTAGGGTTTTTGTTACAAACGCCACTCTCTTTTCTTCATATTCATCTTCATCTTATTCTCTTTCTCTAAAATCTTATGGATCCGATAATTATTGTTTCAGGTAACTGGATTAAGAAAAATAGATATGTATTCCAACCCGATAGCAGAGGATGTATAGTTCTGCAAGCAGATGAGAAAACAACACTCGACGAACTCGCAAAGTCAGTACTCGATGATTACGGTTTGAATGAGTGGAGTCATCGGATTCAGCTTAGCTACATATTCTCGAATAAAGATTTGAAAACAATGGCGCACGACACGCCACCAGTTTACGTTCCCAATACTCGACAATTGCAAAAAAAATTAAGCCTAAGAAAGATCGAGAAATTACATCTCTGTGTCGAGATTACGGAGAAGGATGATGGTGAAATCAGTCGGGAAGACGGAGCAGAGAAGAGTAAAAGATTATACAGTTCAGAAGGAGAAGTTTCAGAAGTTGAATCTAGATACGAAGATTACGAAGAGGTTTACGATGGTTTAAGTTTGGAGGAGGAACACGACGACAATGAGAATAACTTCTCTAGTATCTTGGACGGATCAAACCAGAAAGATGTTGGAGAAGATGAAGAAAACGAAGAAGACGATGAATTTGAAAGCCGATTTGATATGTTCGACGACTCAGATGGTGCGTCATCCGAATATGATAACTTCAGCTCATACGGTGAGTCTCCAGCACAAGACGAAGATTCACCGACACCACCGCCTAAAAGTAGATCTAAGAACTTGTGGATGGGCGGATGCAAAGGGGATCCCGAGGTTCTACGGTTAGAGATGTCTTCGCTAAACCTTGCTGTAGGTCAACGATATGAGAGTAAAGCCGAGTTAGAAAGACGACTGAAACTTCTTTCAGTGAAAGATGAATTTGATTTTGATGTGGAAGTATCCAATCCAGATTTACTCATTGTTAAATGTTGGGTTGCTGGATGTATCTGGAGAGTTCGTGCTTCAACACAAGGGGATTCTCCGGCATTCTATGTTCGTATTTACGAGTCGTTACATTCATGTTCCGTAACTGAGCATTCTAATCGAAGTCGACAAGCAACACCAGATATTTTAGGGCAATTGTACAAGGACTATCTCGGCGATGTTGGTCCAGCCGTTCGACCTACGAGTGTCGGAATAGCTCTCAATAAGTAGTTTGGTCTCAAGGTAAATATTTTCTAAAGACTGACTTATGTATACGCATCGGCTGAGTTATTTATAGGTTTCGGCTGAGTTATTTATAGGTTTGGGCTGAGTTAGTTAGGTTATTGGACTGAGTTGAGTTATTTATACGCTTCGGCTGAGTTATTTATACGTTTCGGCTGAGTTATGTATACGCATCGGCTGAATTATTTATAGGTTTCGGCTGAGTTATTTATAGGTTTGGGCTGAGTTAGTTAGGTTATTGGACTGAGTTTGAGTTATTTATACGCTTCGGCAGAGTTATTTATACGTTTCGGCTGAGTTATGTATACGCATCGGCTGAGTTATTTATAAGTTTCGGCTGAGTTATTTATAGGTTTGGGCTGAGTTAGTTAGTTATTGGACTGAGTTGAGTTATTTATACGCTTCGGCTGAGTTATTTATACGTTTCGGCTGAGTTATTTATACGCGTCGGCTGAGTTATTTATACGTTTCGGCAAAGTTATTTGTCTTCATTTGTGTAGATGTCTTATTGGAAATCATATAAGACGCTGAAATTTGCAAGGGAAATCGATGAGGGAACACCTGAGAGTGGGTTTGAAAACTTGCCTTCTTACTTATAATGATAAGAAGTGCAAATCCGGATACAGTAACGCGTCTTCAAATCGATGAGTTTGGAAGATTCATGTATGTGTTCCTTGCGTTTGGTGCGAGCATTAATGGGCTTCCTTTCATGCGCAAAGTTGTTGTTGTCGACGGTACGTTTCTTAATGGCAAATACAAAGGGACGCTTCTAACCGCACTAGCTCAGGATGGCAACTTTCAGATTTTTCCAATAGCATTCGCTGTGGTCGACACAGAAAATGACGATTCGTGGCACTGGTTTTTTACGCAACTAAAACATTTGATACCAGACGACAAGGGTCTTGCGATAATCTCAGATAGGCATAAGTCGATTGGGAAGGCTATTCGAAATGTGTATCCGTTAGCTTCTCGGGGAATTTGCATGTACCATTTATATAAGAACATTTTGGGACGGTACAAAGGAAAAGATGTATTTCGTCTGGTGAAGAAAGCGGCGAGATATTTTAGGATGCCTGACTTTACTGCGATTTACAAGGAGATTGAAGCGATTAATCCTGAACTTCACGGCTACCTCGAAAGAGCAGATCCCCGATTGTGGGCGCGTGTTCATTTTCCGGGCGAAAGGTATAATTTGATGACTACGAACATTGCGGAATCAATGAACAGAGCATTGTCAAATGCTAGAGGTGTTAACATTGTTCGACTATTAGAATCGATACGGGTTATGATGACTAGATGGTTTGCTGAACGGAGAGATGCTGCTGCATCGCAACCAACCACTTACACGTTGTATAGAGAAACTACTACATGTAAGTCAGCCTTAATGTTGAATAAGTCAGCTCAAATAGATTGCATAAGTCAGCCCACATTATAGTTAGTTACATAAGTCAGCCGAATAGATTGCATAAGTCAGCCCAGTAGATTGCCTAAGTCAGCCCACATAGATTGCATAATTCAGCCTTTATATTGTATAAGCCAGCTGTGACTTAATAAGTCAGCCTATAATGCTTTTCAAGTAAGTCAGCCTGTAATGCTTTTCATTGTTTATTTATCTATAATAGGGTCGTGTTACTACTGCGAGACTCTTGACGGTACAAAGGATCAATGCTCATCACACTGAAGTTACATATGGTGAGTCTTTGCATGTTGTTAACTTGGAAGGGAGAAAGTGCACATGCAGGCGTTTCGAACGGGAGAGAATTCCATGTTCGCATGCAATCGCAGCTGCGGAATCCAGGAATGTTTCTCGTATATCCTTGTGCAGTCCTTACTATACCAACGCTTATTTGGTGTGCGCATACGCTCAATCAGTCATGCCGGTTGATTCAGCGCAACCAGTTCCAGATAACGTGGTTAACCTACCATGCTTTCCCCCGTCTATTCGTCGTCAGCCAGGAAGGCCTAAGAAAAATAGAATGAAATCTGCTTTAGAGGTTGTACTTGAAAACAAACGTCATAGGAAAGAACACACATGTTCTCGTTGTAGACAGAGTGGTCATAATGTAAAAACTTGTCCGATTTAAAAGTGATGTATTAGTTTCAATTATGTGGCTGAGTTGTTGATTTTAATGTTTTAATTACGGCTGTGTTATTGATATTTAAAGACTGAGTTATATGAAAGACTGAGTTAACTAAATAATGTGGCTGAGTTATTGACTTGTAAAGGCTGAGTTATTTACATATGAAGGCTGAGTTATTGACTTGTAAAGGCTGAGTTATTTACATATGAAGGCTGAGTTATTGACATGTAGAGGCTGAGTTATTGACTTGTAAAGGCTGAGTTATTGACTTGTACAGGTTGAGTTATTGACATGTAGAGGCTGAGTTATTGAGTTGTACAGGCTGAGTTATTGACATGTAAAGGCTGAGTTATTGACTTGTACAGGCTGAGTTATTGACATGTAAAGCCAAACTCTAGTTAGCATCCAATCAGGCTTCTTGCGACCAAGTGCCCAATCCCTCTTCAGCAACCACATTTGATGACGAAACATCGATCTGGCAAAGCGATTAAAATTCTCCGAAACAAAATGTTACTTTTCTTTAAGAACCGTTTTGATTCTCCCAAACAAAATGTTAATTCTCCCAAACATTTGTTCTCTTGATTTCGTAACATAATATTTACCCGACTAGATGAGGAAGACATTTTTCTTTAAGAACCCTAATTCCAATTTTTTCTTCTGAAAAAGTTACTTTATTACATCTATATATAGAGCTGGGCCAGCTATGGGCTAAAATATTTTCAAGTTCCCGCACAAATATATTTTCAAGTTCCCGCCAACAGCTGAGTTAATGTCATATTACGGCTGAGTTTATGTTTAGGATAATTTAATGTTTTAGAGTTTAGGATTAAGTATTTGGGGGTTAGTGTTTAGGATTTAGTGTTTATGGTTTAGTTACCACTATAAAATATAAGAAATTACACAAATTCAGTTGTAAAAACATTTATATGGTATACTTTGTATTTGGTGCGTTCAACACATATATAGTTACATAAGGTTTTAAGTGTTTGTAAGACAACTTATACCAACTTATACCTCAAGACCATTATTAATTCAAAACTTGTAAATTCAATGAAGTATATACAGTCTGTTGGTTATATATTCATCTAAAACTGATAATATTAATTTATAATAACTTTTTAAAGTACATTTTCCAATATTAGGGTATGTTTGTGGTTTGGCTGGATTATCTAAGCGATACGGCTGACTTATTGAAACGATGTGGCTGGGTTATATTAAATCCTTTCGAGTTTTGAGGGTATGTTTGCGGTTTGGCTGGATTATCTAAGCGATACGGCTGGCTTATTGAAACGATGTGGCTGGGTTATATTAAATCCTTTCGATTTTTGAGGGTATGTTTGCGGTTTGGCTGGATTATCTAAGCGATACGGCTGGCTTATTGAAACGATGTGGTTGGGTTATATTAATCCCTTTCGATTTTTGAGGTATGTTTGTGGTTTGGCTGGATTATCTAAGCGATACGGCTGGATTATTGAAACAATGTGGCTGGCTTATAGAAACATACCAATAGCTAAATCAAATACAAATCGTTCAAAAGGCTACTTAAATTGTTCATACATGTCATTTCTTTTCTCATCGAGGATATCTGCTGCCATCTTCACCCGTATACCTTGAATATTACTTTCATTTATCCCATCAAAAGTCACGCCAAGCGCTAAGCATTCCACAAACTTCAATGCATACACTCCACAATCGCCAATCTGGTTGTTTTGTGGAATGTATTTGCCTTTCCTCCTTCGGAACGCAAACTGCGTCTTTCTGGGTTTTCGGAATGTGGGAGGAATATTCTCGTTCAACATCGCAGGTAGCATTTGCGTAAGAGGCTTAAATGCATCTACAATCTTCTTTTCACTTTCGGGTGTTACCTGTCCAATGATTGGATCATAGCAATCAATCTTCTCCTTAAGCAGATCTACGTGAAAAGCCACCCAATGATCGCCACCAGTTTGAAGCACTCCGTACAGATGATCCACATCCTCATACCACTTCAAGTTTGTAGGACAGTCCAGGGGCATCCTGCCGTTTATTAACTCTTCATAGCCATTATCTTTGAATTTCATCTGCGACGGATTTATCTTGAACTGCGTGTAATCGTGAACCCATGTACTGAGGAACCAGAGGTCAATAAATGCAATGCGCTTGGACCAATATGGGCTGGGATCTTGCATGGACCTTTTGGTGAGGACTCGCAGAAACGCACTAATATGCTATGCAAAAACAAAAAATCAACTCAGCCACATAGAATAATAAACTCAGCCGTAAAGAACACATAACACAGCCATATAGAAGACATAACTCAACCATATAGTACACTAAACTCAGCCGTAAATAACAAACTCAGCCACAAAAGAAAATCAACTCAGCCACATAGAATAATAAACTCAGCCGTAAAGAACACATAACACAGCCATATAGAAGACATAACTCAACCATATAGTACACTAATCTCAGCCGTAAATAACAAACTCAGCCACAAAAGAATACTAACTCAGCCACATAGAATAATAAACTCAGCCGTAAAGAACACATAAAACACATCCATATAGAAGACATAACTCAACCATATAGTACACTAAACTCAGCCGTAAATAACAAACTCAGCCACAAAAGAATAGTAACTCAGCCACATAGAATAATAAACTCAGCCGTAAAGAACACATAACACAGCCATATAGAAGACATAACTGAACCATATAGTACACATGAAATAATTAACTCAGCCAAAAAAGAACATAGACTTACATCATCAAACAGCCATCCATATTCTTTCTCTGGCCACGGTCTTTCAGTGATGATGTTCCTGTAGAACTCACCCTCATGTGTTGCTGTTTTTTTTAGTGGGAACGTCCTTATGTTTCTCTAGGTGTTCCTTAAGTTTATCCAATTTTGCTGGATCAACCGGTGCTAAAGGATCATATATTGCTGGTGAAGGTTCAAAATTCTTCCTCATACATGTCGTTCCACTGTCTCCAATGTGAGGAAAAACTGGTGGTGAAGGAGCATTTTCAGCGAACAATGCACGGCCACGGCCAGTTGGAGATAACTGAACATTTTTCTCCCGATATTCCTTAATTCTTGCAGATCTGATTCTATCCTCTTCCTCCACATCAGACTCCGGAAGTACTTCGTCTTGTGCTGCGATATATTGGTCAGTAATATCCGCAAAATCACTATCGGATTGAATCGGTTTCGGTTTCGGCTGAGGTACAGTTACTGTTATTACACCGCCACGCGTTTTTCTTTTTGGGGCCTCTTGCGCCTTCGCTTTCTTCTTTAACTCAGCCGCCTCTTTCCTTTCCTCAACCAGCCGTGCCTTCTTCTCAGCCGCCTCTTGTCTCTTTAACGCAGCCGCCAGTTTCTTAGGATCCTTCTTTGACTTAGCCGCCTTCTTTGCTAAGTCAGCCTCCTTATCGTCCTTCGCTTTCTTCTTTAACTCAGCCTCCTTCGTTGCTAACTCAGCCTCCTTATCGTCCTTCTCTTTAACCTCATCTCCTCTTACCTTTAACTTTACCCTGCATCCGCGTCCTACGGCTGGGTCTTTAGAAGGAGAAACAGTAACAAAATCAACATCACTTGACTGGGCTACTGTTCTGAAGGCCTTAGCAGGAGAGGCCTTAGCAGGACTAGTGACAGATTGCTGCGGTGGTGGTGGTGGCGGTGGTGGCAACGATAAAGATTGTTGTTCGGGAACTTTAGATAAGTACTCCTCCACTGTAATTCTGACTAAATCAGCAATGTTGGAATCTCTAGACTCGTGTCTGGTTAATCGCTCTTCAAATTTGTTGAATCTCTCATCGACGATATCGAATCTATTATCGTAGTTGTCTATTTTTGAAGAAATTTTCTCCAAAGAATGCATTATGGTCAACAATACATTCTTGTTCCCAATATCTTCCGTAGTTTCCTTCTCGCGAGCACCCTTCCCCTCCACAGCAACTTCATCCTCACAATGATGTTCACTTTCTTCTGCTTCTTAATGGGTGGTTCAGCCTTTGACGAACCACCAGCCTTTGTTTGTTTGCGTTTCATCGGTGTTACCCAGAAACCTCTAACAAACCGACCTGTATATATGTCGGTTATCAAGTTCACAAGTCGCGTGTCATCTGATTCATCCGGCCACTGAGGAAACATCTCTTCTAAGGAGTTCTTCATAACCATTTTTCTCACGCGCACCTGAAAAATCAGCCACCAAATCAAAATAACTCAGCCATGCTAATAACTCAGCCGTAAGGAACAAATCACTCAGCCGTAAAGAACAAATAATTAAGCCATAAAGAACAAATAACTCAGTTGTAATGAACAAATAACTCAGCCGTGAAGAACACATACACATAACTCAGTCGTAAAGAATAAATAACTCAGCCGTAACATTTAGTAAAAAAGCCACAAAGTACCAAAAACCCAGCCACCATATAAACACTATCTCAGCCATCAAATAACTAATACCAAAAAACCCAGCCACCATATAAACACTATCCCAGCCACTTTATATATATTAAATAATAAATCAGCTGACACCTTACCTCGCCATGTTCTCTAATCTCCTCAGCTATGACAGTATCTAAACTTGTACGTGTACGCTTTCCACCCCATCGGAAAAGAGGAACTTCTTGCTCATCGACCACTCTCCCAAAACGCTCTCCAAAACAAGTGACAGACTCATATGCCCAAACCAATAACACGTTCGTCAGACCGTTTATGAAGTATGACTTTCCTTGTGGATCCAACCTCTTAATAGAGTCAACAAGAACTTCATATGCAGTCCGACCCCATGGATATGTCATCATGGCTTCATCGTCGAATACTCTTTTTGCACTTTCAAATGGTATCCTAGAATTATGATGCATAGCATAAAGTCCCATGGCTTGAAGAAGTAACAGCCCTAGCCATTTACGCTGATCGAAACTCCACGCCGGACAGACCTCTAATGCTACCCTCAGTTCATCTAACTTTGGTCCTTGCCCAAGCGGCACCTTCAACACCTTCCAAAACTCTTTGTATTGGTCAGGTTCAAAACTTTCTGTTGGCACTGGATCTGTGTTTAACCCAGTTATCTCACCAAATTCGTTTAAACTAAATCTGAGAGGTTCATCGCCAACTAGACTCCAAAACTCATTCTTCTCTACTCGAAGCTGTCGACATAGTAGATAGTGTACAGTCTTACCAGACTACACGCTCTTGCGTTCAGCTTGCTTAACAATAATTCCAAGAGGACTCTCCCTCAGGTAATCCCACACATCCACTCCTAATGCTTCTCTGGCGTTAGGGAACTCTCCCATATGCATATTGTGATTAATCACTTTATTTTCTAGTTTAGAAGCCCCTTCAGCGTAAAGTCGTGGAGGATAATCCCGTGCTTGATCTTCAGAAATAGCCATATGATCCTAAAAC
>NC_079513.1:10456371-10521642 GCF_000801105.2 Raphanus sativus | reverse complement strand
TTAATTCACTAATCTTATAATACATTTCCCCTTGCTTCTCGACACCATATTAACAATACTCCTTAATATCTGGTTAAAATAATCAGCATACATTACTTCAGATTTAATCACAATCATCCATTTACTTAAAATTATATGTGTAGACTAATATATAAAGATTTATCAAATCTTATATATTAAAAGAGAAGTCATGACTTCTCATTCATTGTGATTTTTAAGTAAATGAACTTTTACTAGAAAGTTAATTAACATTAATTCACTAATCTTATAATACATTTCCTTGCTTCTTGACACCATATATAACAATACTCCCTAAATATCTGGTTAAAATAACCAGCATACATTACTTCAAATTTAATCACAATCATCCATTTACAAAATTATATGTGTAGACTAATATATAAAGATTTACCAAACGTCCTTAACCTCTTAATACACTCAATCAATCTAACGTTATAGAGATTATAGCTTGGTTTAGTCTACACATTATAAGATGTTGATTCAAATCATCTTTCACTTTCAAAGGTGTTATTTTATATATTTTGTGGAATATTGTTTTAATCCTTACCTATCATCTTATATATTAAAATAAGAAATCACAACTTTGATTCATGTATGATTTTTTTTTTTTAAAAAAAAATCGACCCTAATTAGAAATCAGTTATCATTCATTTATTTACTAAAATATATTTTAATAATATGTCAAGCCTAATTAACCATCAACTCATACAAAAACCGGATCTCTTAACAAACCAATATTTTATTTCTTATCTTATATATTAAAATAGAAGTCATGATTTATTTCATGTGTGGGATATTTATAAAAAACAAATTAAAATTTTGATTTTATTATCTAACGCAAATTTAATAGGACAAATATAGTCTAAAAGCAATAGATATGGTGATAATTGAAATAATTAATTAATTTACAAATAAAAAATATAAAAATATTGTATTTAAAATATATACACATTTAAATATATATACTACCTTAAATATATATACTAATTATATAAAAACAAATACCCGCACGTTGTGCGGATCCAGATCTAGTCTATATTATTAAAGTTGAATTAAACAATTGGATTGTTTGGAAACGAGGATAGTAGAATAAAATGAAATACAATTGGATTGTTTGGAACACGAGGATAGTAGAATAAATGAATATGTTTGGAAACATGGATAGTAGAATAAATAAAATATGTTTGGAAACATGGATAGTAGATATGTGTACTTTCTTTTTTTTACACATTAACCATTGTATTTTCAATAAATTAATAACAAATGACAATTATTTAGAAACATGAATAACATGTTTAATACTTCTTTTTATTTAAAACTTTAGCCATTATTTTTACAATAAAATAAACAACATTCTTTTATATTTATTTTTATTTACAATTCTGTCACTATATTTTACAATTCTTTTTATTACAATTCTTTATGGTGAAAATAAAAACACAAACCGAAATATAAATAGTATATTATATAAACAATTTTTAAAAACAGTATTATTACCTTATTTAGTTTAGTCAAATATAAAAATTTGAACAGTTAAATTTTCAAAAAACAAAATATCATAAAATTAATAATAATTCATAAAAACTAATGCAAAAAAATTAAAATTTTGAAACATGGATAAAAGTATATCAGTTTTAAAATATACAAAATGGACTAATCTAATTACCTAAAAACATTTTTTTGTCTAAAGTAATCATAAAAATAAAATTGAAATTTTTATATACATATTTTCAAATCAAAATAAATAATTTCAAGTTGATTTATATAAAAATTGATTTAAAATATGCATATATTCAAAATTTTATTTTTACTAAAATATTTTCCAATAACCATTGTTAAAAAAGTTTTCAATATATATAAGAAAAATACAACAAAAATATTAATTTCATATACCAACTTAAATTATGGTTTTTATATTTCACATTAAACTTTAAGAATATAACTAGATTTTGACCCTCCCTTTAAAGGACGGGTATATTTTTTGTTTTAATTTAATTATAATATTTGTGTTTTCTTTGTGATTATATTTGTATTTTTCTTTGTAATCATATTTGTGTATAAATATTAATCAAAATATATATTTTTAAATAATAGCAATTTAAAAATTGATCCGGTATACGTTCGATTAAGGTTGGGTTGTCGGTCGAACCCGCCAACACGCCAACTGATAGACCCAAAATCGGGAGGATGGCTTTGGCCAGATGTTGGATATGATCCGAGAAGGCAATGGCACTTCTGGAACTGGATGGATTGATAGGATCGTCAAGAGGTGCGGAATGACTCTTGATATACCAACGATCTAAGGCTAACCACCAAAGAGCGGATGTAGTGCGTTGGCTAACCACCAAATAACACACAAAGATGATTGGCTGACCACCAAATCAACAAGCCGGTTCAAACCGATGAACTAGCTAAAGAACTCTCTCTCACTCAGAGAAGAAGAACAAAGAAATAAACAACCAAAATGAACTGATTTTATTCATGAAAGTGACTACATATTTATACTAGATGTAGTCAAAGAGAAACATAAATAAAGTGCGGAAAAAGATGTCTAGAAATTACAACATTTGACTAAATAATTATTAGAGAGTCAAAGTTGTAGAAATTGATGTAGTCTTGGTCAAGGTTGCGGAAAATGATGAAGTCTGGTCAAGATTGTGGATTCTAATGTAGACTGGTCAAGATTCATCCAAGCGTCCAGGTTCATCCATGATGATCGGGTCCATCGCGTAAGGACAAGGATGCACGCGGGCTGGTCGGGCTGGTTGGTCGGGTGATCTTCATGAACTGATGGTGAAACCTCTGTTTGGTCGAGCTAGTTGACAAGATCGCCATTTTGGTTCGTGTCCACGAACAAAAAGAACGGTGCTCGATTTTGGTTCTATCACCAACCCGCTGGTTTCAATTTTGTTTTGGTCAAAACTACGACCCACACAACCCGCAAACAAATAATTTATAAGACACCCACCCAATTTAATTTTGTGGTTATCCGCAGGTTATATAAAAAATATTTTTATAATCAAAAAAATATTTTTAAAAATTAAATTGTTTTTTAAAAATACCAGAATTTTTTTTAAAAAGTGTTTACTTTTCTTTTTATTTTTATTTTTTAAATACTTTTCGGATCGTCAGGTACCCGCAATCTAAAATCTACCAACTCGCACCCACCCCAAATAAAATATTCATAACCCGCATCCGCAAATCGATTTTTTTCAAATAGTTGAACCAAATTTATGATCCGCACTTAAAAGGATGGATATATTTTTTGTTTTATATTTTTTAAGAAATATAATTTTTATAAAATCGAGGTTATAACCAATTATATCTCTGAATATTTAATTTTTCTCTAGGATATATTTAATTTTTCTCTCGCATCTCTGAACCTATAAATATAGCTGCAAAAAATATACAAAATTCGAAATTGAGATTAGTATGATAAGGAATTTGATATAAATAGGCCTTTTAAATAGAAATTTAAGTTCCATGATAAAGAGTTCGATATACAAAAGATATGACATTCCTAAAAAAATAAAAAATTTATCATTCCGGGGAGCTTAAATTTATTTTTTTATGAAAGTACTTAGTTGGAATTGCCGCGGTGTCGGAAGTAAATGGACAATAAGCTATCTACGGGAAATTTGGTATAAATATAAGCCTGATTTTTTATTCTTGTCTGAAACAAAGCAAGACTTTGGATTTGTGAATGGGTTTCAAACACATTTTGGTTATGATAACTTGGTAACTGTGGACCCGATTGGTAGAAGTGGTGGCTTAGCGCTCTTTTATAATAATGAGTATCAAGTTAAGGTTCTATATTCTAGTAACCGGATGATCAATGTGGAAGCAGTGATAAAAGGCAAGATAGTTTTCTTAACTTTCGTATATGGAGATCCCATACCTAAGTTACGAGAACAAGTTTGGAAACGCTTGACTAGATACGGGTTGGCACGAAGTGACCCTTGGTTTATTATTGGAGATCTGAATGAGATCACTGGTAATCATGAAAAAGAAGGAGGTTCTTTACGTAGTGCAGATTCTTTTGTTCCGTTCAACAATATGATACGGAATTGTGGTTTATTGGAATTCCCTGCGAGGGGTAATAAAATGTCTTGGCAAGGAAGAAGAGGCAAAGGAAAAGGGGCAATGACAATTCGATGTAGGTTGGATCGGGCTTTAGCGAATGAAGACTGGCATACGCTCTTTCCAGTTTCTTTCACAGAATATTTAGGGATGGTCGGTTCAGATCACCGTCCAGTGGTGGCCTTTCTAGATGACAAAATTCAAAGAAGGAGGGGACAATTTCGGTTTGATAAAAGATGGATAGGGCAAGATGGACTTATGGAATCTATAGCCATGGGATGGAAGGAAGATGATGGAGATGGTAGAGTGGATATTGTTACAAAAATTAGTAATTGTCGACACGAGGTGGCTAAATGGCGGAAGAACAACCCGCCTTATGGAAAGGAAAAGATAGCAGATCTTCAAAAGGCCTTGGAGAGTGTTCAAACTGATGATAGTAGGTCCCAAGAAGAGATATTGGAGGTATCGAAAAAACTGCAGGATGCATACAAGGACGAGGAAGACTATTGGCAACAGAAAAGTAGGAATACATGGAACACAGCCGGAGATCGTAGTACTAAATTCTATCATGCCTTAACCAAGCAACGGCGTGTCCGGAATAGGATTGTAGGTCTTTATGATGAAGGGGGCAATTGGATTACAGAGGAACAAGGTATTGAAAAGGTCGCTGTAGACTATTTTGAGGATTTATTCACTACTACATCCCCATCAGAATTTGAAGAATTTCTTGGGGAGATCACGCCAAGCATAACTCATCAGACGAATCAAATGTTGATAAAGTTGGCGACGGAGGAGGAGGTAAGACAAGCTCTGTTCATGATGCACCCTAAAAAGGCACCGGGTCCAGATGGAATGACGGCTCTATTCTTTCAACACTCTTGGCATATCATTAAGAAAGACTTGGTGGAAATGGTAAATAATTTTTTGGTTTCAGGTGATATGGATTCCAGGCTAAATATAACTAATATTTGTATGATACCAAAGACGGAAAGACCAAGAAGGATGACAGAGATACGACCTATAAGCTTGTGTAATGTTGGGTATAAGATCATATCAAAAGTTTTATGTCAGAGGTTGAAGGTTTGTCTCCCAAAACTTATATCGGAGACACAGTCGGCTTTTGTGGCAGGAAGGCTAATATCGGATAATATACTCATCGCTCAGGAAATGTTTCATGGCCTGAGGACTAATAAAGCATGCCAAGGTAAGTATATGGCAATCAAAACGGATATGAGTAAAGCGTATGATAGAGTAGAATGGGACTTTATTCAGGCTCTTCTACATAAGATGGGTTTTGATTCGCATTGGATAAAATTGATGATGGGATGTATATCTTCAGTGCAGTATCAGGTATTATTAAATGGCCAACCTCGAGGCCTAATTGTTCCCCACAGAGGGTTACGGCAAGGGGACCCGTTATCGCCTTATTTATTCATTATGTGTACTGAAGCTTTGATTGCTAATATAAAGAAGGCTGAGAGGGAGAAACAACTAACGGGAATGAAGGTGGCTCGGGCATGTCCATCCATTTCTCATTTGCTTTTTGCCGATGATAGTCTTTTCTTCTGTAAGGCGCAAAAAGAGGAGTGTCAAACTATTCTTAGGATTCTAAAGGAATACGAAGCGGTTTCAGGGCAACAAATAAATTTCCAAAAATCTTCGATCCAATTTGGACATAAAATTGAGGAAGCATGCAGACAGGAGTTACGAGATATTTTGGGAATCCAGAACCTAGGAGGTATGGGATCTTATTTAGGATTACCAGAGAATATTGGGAGGTCTAAAGTTCAAGTCTTTGGATTCATTCAGGAGAGACTGAATAGTAGAGTAAATGGTTGGACATTCAAGTTTTTACTAAAGGGGGAAAGGAGGTGATCATTAAATCAGTGGTCACGGCCTTGCCGAACCATGTGATGTCGTGTTACAGGTTACCAAAACAGACTGTGCAGAAACTAACAAGTGCAGTTGCGCATTTTTGGTGGAGTCCGGGAGGAAGTACTAAAGGCATGCATTGGAAATCTTGGGACAAGCTAGTATTAAGTAAGGAGGAAGGAGGTTTGGGGTTCAAAGATCTGACATATTTCAATACTGCGATGCTTGGTAAACAGCTTTGGCGATTAATAGAGAGACCTAACACTTTATTTTCACGGGTCTTCAAAGAACGGTACTTCAGGAATGCTTCACCCCTGGAACCGATTCGCTCATACTCTCCGTCGTATGGCTGGAGGAGTATTGTTTCAGCTAGATCTCTGGTTAGCAAAAGACTAATTAAAAGGGTGGGAACATGATCTTCTATCTCAGTATGGAACGATCCTTGGATCCCATCCACCCGCCCGAGACCAGAAAATAAAAATCTTCACATTACTTACCATGATCTGACAATTGACGCTCTCATTGATTCAACTTCAAGAACTTGGAATTCGCAGGCACTTCGGACTCTAGTGGACCCTCAGGATGTCAAAATTATTGAAAGTATACCTCTGAGTAGAAATCATATGGGGGATAGGGATGGATGGCATTTTACAAATAATGGAAAATACACGGTGAAATCAGGATATCAAGTGGAGAGAGTTTATCCAGATAAGGAGAAACCATTGACACTGTTCGGTCCTACGGTTGATGTTCTGAAAGCATATTGCTGGAAGGTAAAATGTCCACCAAAAATGAAGCATTTCTTATGGCAACTGGTCTCAGGATGTATAGCAGTTAAAAAGAATCTGCAAGCAAGAGGTTTAAAAGGAGATATATGCTGTGATAGATGTGGCGCTCCCGAGGAATCCATAAATCATGTGTTTTTTGAGTGTCCACCAGCGCGTCAGGTATGGGCTCTTTCACGGATTCCATCAAATCCAGTGGTTTTCCCCTATCAATCTTTTTTTACCAATATGAATTATTTATTTTAGAGAATTGATCCAAAACCGGAAAATCATCAATTTGTGTGGATTCTATGGTACATTTGGAAAGGAAGGAATCTGAAGGTCTTTAGCAATCTGGATGTTGATCCGAGAGATACACTAAGATTGGCGGAAACAGAATCAACTCTATGGATTGCAACACAGGATACGACTACACAACGTCAAGTACAACAGACAACAGGTTGCTAGTAGTAATACCGAATCAAGACATGAGAGATGGTGTTTTACTGATGGCTCATGGAAAGACAA
Source organism: Raphanus sativus (assembly GCF_000801105.2). NCBI lineage: Eukaryota > Viridiplantae > Streptophyta > Magnoliopsida > Brassicales > Brassicaceae > Raphanus > Raphanus sativus. Next base: position 10,514,377 of record NC_079513.1, on the reverse strand, counting down.
AGACAAAGCCTCATGACAAGGTTGGTATAGTACTTTAGAAGGTTTTGATAGTTTAATGGGAGAAAGGAATGTTAGAGCGAGTCTTTCCCCTCTTCATGCTAAAGTGGAGGCGTTGATATGGGCAATGGAATGTATGAAGAATTTATGTCAGTACATGGTCACATTTGCAACAGATTGTTCCCAATTGGTGAAGATGGTTTTGGAACCAGAGGAATGGCCAGCTTTTGCAAGTTATTTGGAAGATATAAAGACCTTTCAAGACGTTCTCATCGACTCAAAGATAATTCATGTACCACGAACGCAGAATCTACAGGCGGATAAACTAGCACGAGGTGCCAGGATACAACCGTCTTTTGTTGTTCACATGGATGCGGAGTTACCGGCTTGGCTTTCCGAGTCTAGATTAGAGTTTTTGCTCCCGCTGATGACAAAAAAAAAAGAAACTTTTTTGTTGTTATTGCAGTTATATCTTGGCATATAAACAGTTATATATAGATTGTTTCAGTTGTATTTATAGGTTCCATGTATTTTTTAAATTGGATTCAACTATTATCAGTTGGTAAGTTAATATGATAGATTTTTGATAAGATGTTACACAGTATTAGAAAATTCAATTTGTTGCTTTATATATTATGGCTTTTGAATATAACTAATATTTATCAAATTATTTATTAAAAAACGGTGAGATACTGAGATTGTTACGTAAATATAGTTAGAGTTCTTTAAATAGGTTTTATCTTATTAGTTTTTGAATATATGAAGATATAGTTTCTAATTTCTTTATTTTTTCTAAAATAAGTTGTTCAGTATTACGAATATTTCTTTAATATTCAAAGATATCTCAATCAAAATATAAAAAAACTGTCTATTTTCAAAATCCATAATTTTAGGGGTATATTATTTTAAATTTTTAAATGTTTCCCGTCTTTTCTCAAATCTAAACAAATTTTGCTATATTTCAGTTAAGTATATTGCTTGTTAACTTGAGTTAATCCAAATTAGTATATTTTAAAACTTTTTAATAAGTAATATAACTAAATGCGTGTATTTGTAATATTGATACTAACATTTCATAAACATGTGTAGATCTATACAATATGGTGGTCACCAACATTTATAAGTTAATAATTTAATATTGTAAATATATAACACCTATATGTATTACGAATAAAGGGTAAACTTCTTCTGGATTTTATGTAAAAACTATACAACTAAAATTGGCACGAAAGCATTGTATTCATATATGTAGGTCAATTTCATTTTCATAAACAATTTGGTGTGACACAGTTTACTCAAGTTTGAAGTTATATGGACATTAATTCATGTTAGTGGAGTATATTTAGGAAATTTTTGCTTGTTTAGTTTAAATAATAAATTAATTCGGATGCCATATACTTGTTTTATTTAATATTCTGAAATAGAAAAAATACTACACAAAAATAGGAGATGGTTATCTGTGATTTATTAAAAGAAAACAAAACATTTAATCAAAAGCATAACTTAAAAATAAATCAATGGCAGAGAACAGTAAATAATATTGAAACAGAAGGTCACCTCAAAAAAGATCTTCTATTTTAATAGTATTGATATATGTGATTATTTATAAGATGATACATATAAAATACTATTAATTATATGATTATTTATATGATGGACCAAAACAATTAATTATATGATGACATATATTAAAATATATGATACATAATAGTGACTAGGACTGGGCGTTCATGTATCCATTCCGGTTCGTTTCGGCTCTGTTTTTCGGGTTTCCGGGGTCAAAGATTTCAGCATCATTCATATATTTATAATTTTCAGTTCGAATTATGACTAGGACTGGGCGTTTAGATATCCATTCGGGTTTGTTTCGGATTTGTTTGGGTTTTGGGTTTCTGGGGTCAAAGATTTGAGCCTCATTCAGATATTTTTAAATTTCAGTTCATATTATATTCGGATCTTTGCAGGTTCAGTTCAGGTTCGGATAACCGATTTAAATTATTTTTTAAAATTCATTATATATTTTGAATTTCTTAAAATCTATAAATAAAATAGTATATTGTATATAAATCTGAATAACATATGTCAGAATACCTAAACTTAATATATAAATTGGTTTGGTTTAAATTTTGGATCAAAAATCAATAATTATTTTAAATATTTTTGGTGTTTTGAGTGTACTTCCACTATGTTAGATATTTATATTTGACTATTTTTATATATATTCAAGTATTTAAACCAACCTAAAAATATCATATATATTCTTGATGTTTTTATATACAATAAAACTAAAAATAGTTGATATGTATATAAGTATATAAATTTTTTTTGGATACATTTTGATATCTAAAATATTTCGGTTCGAATTGGTTATGGTTTCGGTTGTATAAGTATCAAAATTTTGAATAATTTGGATATTTAATCAATTTTAGTTCGGGTTTGGTATTACTCTTTCGGATCGTGATCGATTCGGTTCTTCAGATTTGAATTTTTTATCCAGCTTTGATATTGACATGAAAAATAAATAACAATATATTTTTTGAAATATACATCCGCACGGGCGTACGGGTCAAAATCTAGTATATTATTAACTCAAAACTTCTAACTTGAATTAAATATATTATTGATTAAACGTATGAGAATAATATATAAGGAGAATAAGATATGAATATCATTGGTTAGTATTGTATTGTTAGACGATTAAGGAAACCACAGTTTTGGAAATATTGGTTTGCTAGATTTAAGTAAAAATTGGTACTAAGGGGGATGTATTCAATTTAACATTTAATGTGGTTTGATTTTTAATGAAGTTTTAGATGATTTTAATAAGTTGTAGAGATTTAGGTGATTTTTGTTAAACTACTCTAGAATATCACCTAAAACAATGGGATTTGAGTTTTATTTTTTTTTAACTAAGAAACTCCACCCAAACACCCTAAAATCATCTCAAAACTTTAAAATCCCACAACTTAAAATATTTTCAATAACAGTGGATTTCAGAGTACTTTACGAAATGTCAAATTCAATAACAGTAGATTTTAAATGAGTTTACAAAATGCATGTTTGAATAACAGTGGATTTGTCATTTTAATACAAATCACCTGAAATTCTCGGTTGAATACACCCCTTAAAATTAAATGTCTTGAAAGAAGGGAAAATGACAATTTAATTCCTCAAGTTTTTGAAATTGACAGATAAATTCTCCACCTGTTGCATACCCAAATAAAATTCCCAATTCATAGTGGACTTAATAAAATTAAACTCATAAAAGGTCAACGTCGACCACTAAACGAAAACGTTAGTATATTTCTCTGGTCTTCTTTTAATCTTCATCTTCCTCAATTTTCTTACTAGTGGAAAACCAGTGAACCTAAATCGATTGGACAGTGACAGAAGAGGAGATTTCTTACGAATCCTTCTATGAAAAAAAAATTTCCAGCCATCTGAACATGAAGAGCCTCATGAAGAATAAAAAAAACATTGCCTAAATAAAGATCCAATTTCATATGTCTTTATACTCTGCAACTGATTCTTGCTATGTTTATAATAACTTTGTTTTGTAAATAAATATGTGTAACTGGTGGATAGTGAAATCGTTTTGGAGCATAGGAAGAGAACAAGTATTGGTCTCTAACTTGAGACTTGGTCATGTTGTGTGTCATTGGTTTTGGGTTGTTCAAAGTTCAAAAGCGAATCAAAAGGTAGAGAGGTCACTGTAATTGGTGTTCGTGATAGCTTCCTCTGTTCCCTGGTGCTTACGATTCTCCAAACAGATCACGAGGCGGTAGAATGTATAAAAGGACGTCAGTTGCATTCCTTGAATGTATTTCCCAGTGAAAAGAATAAGTAGCGAATAAGGGGAAGAATAGAAAAGCACTCTTCGGGGCTCACTATTGCCTTTATTACATAACCTTTCTCGAGGAACGCCTGGTCGCTCAACCTATGTTGCTAGAAATATTGGTTGTGGTGGTTTTAGTGATGAACGCCAAGACTATTAAAATCAGTGACCTATTAAAGGAAAAAAATGTAGAGAAGTGTGGAAAAGATGTAGAGAAGAATCAAACAAGACAACTTCTCAAATATTAGAGATTTACTAAAGCAAAGATAAATGCAGGAAACAAGGAATTGTTGAGTCATGGGTCATACTATTCAAGAAGAAAAAACAATTCAAGTATAAACTCAAGGTTAGTAGAAGAAAGAACGAAGAGCTGCAGCAAGTAATCTCTATCATTTGTTCTAACGTGGATTGCTGGTTAAACGGTTGCAATATTGGAGCCTCAGTGCATGGACTGGATTACTTTACTTAATCAGTTGGGAGAATCAAAAGCCAAAACATAAAAATGACAGAATTTTTTCAGGAGGAGAAAGAGTTTACAGCAATTATCCACTTCTAAGTTCATGGCACATGAGAGTTGGTTTGACATTTTACCAATGTAATTTGAAGTTACTGTTTATCTTCTTCATTACTGTTTTATTTTTCTCTGCATTACAGGGCTTTTTGGTTTACATGCGTTACACCGGTTGCATGCTTCTTATGAGGTGAAGTCCTTCGAATTGGAAGCTTTGGTGTCTTCACCAAAATTTGCAGGATATTTCCTCGCCAGTTATCATTCAAATTGATTTAGGGTTCATGTTCTTTGATTTGGGGGAGATAGAAAACATAATTATATTTAAGCTGATTAAAAGAAATTCATTAACGTTTTTTGTTTACTGCTCGATGTTGACTTTTAGCGGGTTTAATTTTATTAAGTCAAGTATGAATCGAGGAATTTATTTGCCTATGTAATAGTTGAGGAATTTATCTATCAATTTTAAATATTTGGGAAATTAAATGGTCATTTTCCCCTTGAAAGAATCTATAATATCTGACCTAAATCAAGAGAATATCAAAAAAAAAAGAATCAGTAGTGGTATAACAACATAATTATCTTCAAAAAGCAAATGCAGAATCTTATAAGAGATGCTACTCTAGTAGTATAGACTGGATTTTGACATGCGCTTTAAAAGCGTGGATATATTTTTATTTTAATAAAATTTAATTTAATTTATAATTTGATTGGAGAATAAATAATTTTAAAGTTTTCTATTTGTGTTTAAAAAAATTGTTATATTATAATAATTGATTTTCAAGCATTGTTTTAATATCCAACCCAGACCTATGATTGAACCGATAAATCTAGTGATATATGTATAATTCAGTTCAATTTAATAAAAAGAATTGTAATTATAATTATACAAAACCTGGTAAAAATCTAAAAATCCGCTATTAACCTAAGATCCGATATGAGATGACCCGCTGAAAACCAAAAAAAAAATATTTTTGAAATGTTTATTAAATAATTCATACTTCTTAATATTATATAAAATTGAAAAGAAATTATTTAGACTTTAATGAGATTTGTATTATGTCATTTGAAGAAAATGAAACAATGGTAATAGGAAAATTTATTATTGATATGAATTTTTTTTTGTTTACTATGATAAATTTGTATTTTTATTTATGTTTAAATCTAAAACTTAATTTTAAGATAAGTTTAAAAAAAAAGTTGAACACTCAAATTGGCATATCATTATTATATAAAAAATGGTATAATAATATTTTAATTTGCATATATATATTCATATCCGATTTTTAAATAATATTATAGATGAAAAAGTGATATTCAAATTAAATGGAAAGTATATACTGCATAAAATTAAAATTATTATCATTCACAAAATATACAAAGTATTGATTACCATAGTTATAGAGAAATTTTTATTTTTAGTTTAAATTATATTGAAATGGAGGGGCAAAATTCTAAATTTTAAAAATATGATCCTACTTTAATAGTACAGATATTATATATTATATAATTATTGTTCTAATAATTTTAAATAGCATGTTGCTATCATTTATTAAATAGTTTAATGAGGATATACAATTTCGGTTATATACTGAGTGGGGCTGAGACGGATCTGGATATCCGCAAAATATGAGGATCCGGATCCAGATTCGGATTCATCGGATCCGTGAATTAGTATCCAAATCAGGATTTGAGATTTTCGGATATCCGGACTCCGTATACCGGTCTATATATCACACTACCCATGGATATTTGGATTTTGTTCGTGATTCGTAAAAATAAATAATAAAATAAAGATAATAATTTTAAAAATATGAAAATTCTAAAATAATACATAAATTAAATATTTACAAGATTTATAAATATAAATATGAATATAATATTCTTAAAGATTTAAATATAGTATTATAAAAATATTAATATATCAAATATAATTATTAATAAAACTAAAAAGTTTTAATATGTGGAAGTACCATAGCCTAATAGTTAAAGTTTAAAGGCTTATACACCCATGTCTAGGTTCGAATCCCAGACTATGCAAATTATTGCAGAAAATCCAGGTTGCGAGTCCCAGAGAAATTGCGATTTATTAAACAATTATGTAGACAACGGAAGAAAGGTTTACAAAAGTTCTTCAACATGGTGCAAGTAAATCTTGTCAGAAATGGATCTTCATAGAATGGCCCAGATGATGCAGTTAGGCGTAGATCTTCATAAGACAGGTATTATTGTCGGTTATCGAATTGTCTATGTAATATTTCGCATAATTGTAATATCATAATAAACCAGCGTTAAAAAAAAGTTTTAATATATTTTATTAATACGGATCCAGATATTCAGACCTAAAGTTTAAGATATCCGGATCCGGATTCGGTTTTGAGGTTTTACTATTCAGATTCAGACCCAAACTTTTCGAATATCCTATTTTCGGAGCAGATCCGAATGCTAGATAATAAGTCTTAAGCCTAATACTAGGGGTGTCAAAATGAGCTAGATCGCTCAGCTCAGCTCAGCTCATAGTAAGCTCGGCTCTTTCATGAGTTAGCTCAGATCAGCTCATTTATTATATGAGCTTCAATATGTAAACTCGTACTCGGATCATCTAGATCATGAGTTAAATGAGCTAACTCGTGATCTAACACAAAATAATTATAACTATATTAAATTAAACATCGATAAAATTACTTCTATAGTATTATTCAAAATTTAATAAAACTATTAATCATAAATAACTTACCGTGAGTTCTGAGTTACGATAAGCAAAGTGAAAGGAGACGTATGTCAAATTTGAGATCAATGAAATTTGTGAGATAGATGATATGGTTAACGTGGTTTATATAGAAGATTTTGATAATTTTTAAACAGGATAGTCTCTTTTTTCTTTCTTCGAAAAAATTATAGATAACTTTTAAAAGTTTTACTCCTATATTACTTATGTATATTTTACATTTTAGTTTTAAAGATAAATATGATAAATATAAAAATTATCTTTTTCCATAAGAAATTAACGAGCTCATGAGTCAGCTCATGTTCATTAACGATCGTTCATATAACTCGTGATCTTTTTTAAGCTCGATCATTAAACTCATTTATTAAATGAGCCTAAAATATAGTGATCATACTCATGAAAAAATGAGCTGAGTTGAGTTACTAACTCATTTTGACACCCCTACCTAATACTAAGTATGACTCAGATAACTTTACGTTTCAACCCAAACAGAAAATTTAGCTCAATCTTCTCACGTCATTCTTAGTAAACACAAATTAGTACAAAACAGGGTACACTTTCTCCTTTGATAAGAGATCAGTAAAAAAAAAAAAGTTGTCACTTCCACCCATATCATATAACTAATCTATGAGAAGTGAATACCCGACTTGTTGAATAACGAGAGAAGATACAAAAACTCTTGTTGTGATAGCTTCGACGACCTCTTCTCCTCGAACCCACCTTCTTTCAACACATTCATAACCTTCTCCTTAAACTCTCCTCCTTGCCCTTCATCCATCTCCACATCATCATCATCATCACCATCCATTTCGTGATCATCATCTTCCATTCCCATGCTCTGGTCACCAAGATCCATGCCCGCAGCTTCTCCGTTCGAGCCATTCAACGAAGCTAGTACCGCCTGAAGAGTCTTGAAGTTCTTCTCCAGCATCAAAAGCACAGACTTTTGCCTGAAAATGGATCCCAAAGTTTTGTTCTTTCTGATGAAACAGACTCTCAAGAAACCATCCCACTCCTTCTTGTTCACCTGAGGCTGTGGCTTCCTCGGTTCGATCCTAACAACAGAAGAATCCACCTTCGGAGGTGGTCGGAAGTTGTTCTTGCCGACTTTGAGGAGGTGGGAGACTCTGGCATAGAGCTGAGTGTTGACTGATAGACGACAGTAAAGGTTGTCTCCAGGTTGAGCAACGAGTCTCATGGCGAACTCTCTCTGGTACATGATCACAGCGCACCTGAAGCTAGTTGGGTGGAAGAGAAGCTTGAACGTTAGAGGAGATGATATCTGATACGGAATGTTGGCCACGCATATGTCAAACCGAGGAAGCTCCGTCTTTAACACATCACCTTGGATTACCTTTTTATTTATTTTAACAACTATTTTATTTATATAACTGTTAAAATTACATACAAAGTATTCAGAAACAATAAAACAACAAACATAAAATAATACAAATACCAAATAATAGTGGATTATTTTTTAACACATCACCTTGGATTACCTTATTACACAACAAACACAGACAACATTATTATTATTATTATTATTATTATTATTATTATTATTATTATTATTCAAACAGACTAGAGCCAATAATAGTGTGTTACCTTCAAGCGGTTAGAATAAGGAGTTCCTTGGAAACGGCGCTGAAGCTCGAGAACCATACGAGAATCGAGTTCGACAGCGATGACTTCTTTACCAGCTTCTAGAAGCTTCTTGGTCAAGTTACCAGTACCTGGACCGATCTCGAGGATCACATCGGTGCTCTTGATACCTGCTTTCTGAACGATTGAGTCAACGAGGAGAGGGTTCTTGAGGATGTGCTGTCCTTTCGATTTGTGGAAGGAGATTCCTCCTTGGTAATGGTTTGACGTTGCCCTTGGCTTCTCCTTCCTTATCTTCCCTCCAGCCATTGTCGCTCTGTAGTTTCTCACGCGGCCTCCTCTTTCGCCTTTAAAACAATATTAGGAAGTCTTTTCTTTCTAGTTTCATGCCTCCGCGTATTTTACTTCATAAGTTAAAAGTTAAAACTTGAAACTAGGGCTGGCCCTAACGGAAAGTACAAGACTTGGGTTTCACCCCCTACGGTGAACTCTCAAATTCACCTCAATTGTTAGCACCAATCAAACTGCCATGTAGGATTAGCAAAAAAATGAAACAAAATTAAAAAAAAAAAGGGAAAGAAGTGAAAAATATGTCGACTAATTTTTGTAACGCCATCTATGGCTTCTTCTTCATCACCAACACATAATTTTAAAAGTTTTTTTTATCATTTACACAGAATATTGAAAGTTTTATTTGTCAAATTGGTGTCTACAATCCTCTTCCCTTATATCTTAAATCTAAACCCAAAATACTAAACTCTAAACCCAAAATACTAAACCCTAAACCCTTGGGTAAACCTTAAACCCTTGGGTAAAGAGATATTCCAAAGGTTTAGAGTTTACTCAAGAATGTAGGGTTTATCCAATGGTTTAGGATTTAGTTTTTAGAATTTACCCAAGGATTTAGGGTTTAGTGTTTTGGGTTTACCAATTTGACAAATAAAGCTTCAATATTCTATGTGGATGATAAAGAAGCTTTCAATATTTTGTGTAGGTGATGAAGAAGAAGCCATGGATGGCGTTAAAAATTAGTCTACGTCTTTTTTATTTCTTTTCTTTTTTTTTAATTTTGTTTTCTTTTTTTTATTAATCTTACATGACATTTTGATTAGTGCTAACAATTGAGGTGAATTTGAGAGTTCACCACAGGGGGTGAACCCAAGTTTTGTTCGGATGGAAATCAAACCAATCCGAACAAGTAGTTTCCAACCAAAACGAAATTGATTAAATATCATAATATGTTTAAAATTTAGGTATTTAAATAACTAAAATCGCATCCGATTTGAATCGAAATATATCTGCTATCCATAACTTTCGAAATAAATTTATATATTTATTATATATATTATATATATATTAATTATTTTTAGATTTAACGTATATCACAAAATATCCAAAATATATATGATACTTTTAATTTGTCTAAAATATTTAAAAATATATACAAATAGTCAAAATTAAATTTATAAAACAGTTAAATTATACTCAAAAGACCAAAAGTATTTAAAATATTTATTAATTTTCTACTCAAATATTCAAATTAAGCCAATTTATATGTTAAGTTTAAGTATTTTGACATATATTATTTGAATTTATACTTAATATATTATTTTGTTTATATATTTTGAAAATTTTTAAGTATATAATGAATTTTAAAATTTAAAAATAATAAAATGGGTTATCTAAACCCGAACCAAACTCGCAAAGATCCAAACAAAACCCGAACCGAATTTTAAAATACCCAAATGAAACTGAAATCTTTGATTCGGAAGTGTGAAAAAGAGCACTGTGAAGCAGAGGCATTCCCTTTGACTATGCGAAACTCAGGACATTGTCTCGCACTGTGTCCTTGAGTGCCACATGATTGACACCAAGCAAGGTATGTTTTAGAGAAGCAATTGTTCTGATGATTGTTGTTGTTATGCGGGGCTTGATGTGAAAATTAATAATGTTGTTGATGAGGAGGATGATACTTATTACGTGGATGACATTCTGCATCATGTGCACAAGATCATCGCCTCACGGTTCTTTCATAAAGCTCATTGAATAAGATGGATTTGTCACGCCCATTAACTGCGTAAATCTCTTCCTTGTAATCTTCACTAAGACCTCCCAAAATGTTTTCAGTGAAATCTTATAGATCCAATCGGTTTGCCAAGTAGTGCAAGTTCATCAGTTGCAGACTTGATGCCACAGATGTACTCGCTAATCGTCTTACTACCTTTTGAACATTTGTTGATCTGGTTCTTCAGCTGGCAGATGTACCCTCGAGTAGGGTTTCCAAAAGTTTCAGCAAGAATACCTCATACTTGTTTCGTTGTATTGGAAGTGAATACAATAGTCTGGAGAGATAACGAGATAACACAAATGATTGTGCTATACGACAATCTGTCTTGCCGTCTCCATGGGGACATAAGCTTGATTTGGATCAGTGACTCCGTCCAATTGGATTGTTGGTGAGGGAACTCCATCATCGGATCCATCAATGAATTGTTGTAGTTCATGACCTTCGAGTAAAACATGCACTACAAGAAAAATGGTTTTTACTAGCGGACGAAAAACGCTATCTATCGATACGATAGCGGTTTAAGAAACGCTGTATCATCGCCCGTGATAATAGGTCAAGCACTTTAGATAACGGTTTTTAGCACTGCTATCTTTTCTCCCACTAGGATAGCGCTTTTCTGTTTCCAATTAACTATTTTTTAATAGCGTATAATTTTCGTTATTATTTATATTATAAAAAACAAAAAAAAATAAAAAAACATAATTAAAATTTAAACTCGTTTATATATTTAATTTTTTATTATATAAAATAATTTATAATTAAATTGGTTTACAAAAATATAAAAAATCTAATTTAATGAAAAAGGACTAAACCAAATAAACCAATAACTCAAACCATGCTTAAACCTAAACCAAGTTTAAACCTAATTGATAACTAACTAAACCTATGCAGCCGCTGCTCCACCACCATCTGCATCGTCTTTTTCATCTTGCAATCCTCACTGTACATCCCGTCGTCTTCCTCCTCCTCCATTCGTCTTATCGCCTCCTCCTCGCGTCTCTATCTCCACCACGAGCTTCTTCGGATCCGGCGTGTCGACCAAGCCTTCTCTTCTCTGGTTCTCTCCTTCTCCGAGATGAGGCGTACTCGTCGTTGCATCCAGCCACCTTCATAGTCATCATCTCCTCTCCACGAGGCTTGCTCGCCGTCTTCCTGGTCTTCTTCTCCACGGAGCTTGAGAGGAGGCGTACAGAGACCAGAGATGTTTCCTCTCCATGGCTATTGACAGAGAGTCGATCCTCCTCTCGAAAATTTTTCTTCAGTTCCTGGACACAAACTCAAATCAAAATCAGATCTACTTTGGTGCTGTTCGTTTGCTCATCTGGGTGATCCATCTGGGTGAAGATGCAAGTTGATGTTTGTTTTGTACATTAAAATGCTACATCCAGATGGATCACCCAACTGCATTTATGAAATCTCATCTCAAATTCTCACCCAAATGAAGGTGAGTCTTCACGGAGCATCTGAGTGAAGGTGAGTATTCACCAAAAATTTGATAAATTTTTCGTTAAAACAAAATAAATTCTTGCCAAAACCGAAAAATGCTATTTTCCGTCAAAATTGGAAAACACAATTTCTCGTCAAAATTGGAAAAACATAATTTCACCAAAACCAGAAAACGTAATTTCCCGTCAAAATCGAAAAAATGCAATATCCCGCCAAAATCGGAAAAAGGCAATTTCCCGCCAAAAATCGGAAAACCCAATTTCTCGCCAAGACCAAAAAACACACTTTCACGCCAAAACCGAGAAAACGCACTTTCACGCCAAAACCGAGAAAACGCAATTTCCCACCAAAACCGAAAAATACAATTTCCCACCAAAATCGAAAAATGCAATTTCCCGTCCAAACCAGAAAAACACAATTTCTCGTCAAAACCGGAAAACGTAATTTTCCCGCCAAAACCGGAAAAACGTAATTTTCCGCCAAAACCGGAAAAACGTAATTTCTCGTGAAAACCGGAAACGCATTTTCCTGTCAAAACCGGAAAACGCATTTTCCTGTCAAAACCGGAAAAACGTAATTTCTCGTGAAAACCGGAAAACGCATTTTCCCGCCAAAACCGGAAAAACGTAATTTTCCGCCAAAATCGGAAAACGTAATTTCTCGTGAAACCGGAAAACATAATTTTCCTGCCAAAACCGGAAAACGCATTTTCCCGCCAAAACGAGAAAACGCAATTTCCCACCAAAACCGAAAAATACAATTTCCCACCAAAATCGAAAAATGCAATTTCCCGTCCAAACCAGAAAAACTCAATTTCTCGTCAAAACCGGAAAACGTAATTTTCCCGCCAAAACCGGAAAAACGTAATTTTCCGCCAAAACCGGAAAAAACGTAATTTCTCGTGAAAACCGGAAAACGCATTTTCCTGTCAAAACCGGAAAAACGTAATTTCTCGTGAAAACCGGAAAACGCATTTTCCCGCCAAAACCGGAAAAACGTAATTTTCCGCCAAAACCGGAAAAACGTAATTTCTCGTGAAAACCGGAAAACATAATTTTCCCGCCAAAACCGGAAAACGTAATTTTCCACCAAAACCGGAAAAACGTAATTTCTCGTGAAAACCGGAAAACGCATTTTCAGACCAAAACCGGGAAAACGCAACATCCCGCCAAAACCGGTAAAACGCAATTTCTCGTCAAAACCGGAAAACACAATTTCTCGTCAAAAATGGAAAACACAATTTCCCACCAAAACCGAGAAAACGCAATTTTCCGCCAAAACTGAGAAGACACAATTTCTCGTGAAAACCGGAAAAACGCAATTTCTGACCAAAAACTGGGAAAACGCAATGTCCCGCCAAAACCGGGAAATGTAATTTCTCGCCAAAACCGGAAAAACACACTTTCCCACCAAAACCGAGAAAACGCAATTTCTCGCCAAAAACGAAAATTTCCGACAAAACCGAAAATGTAATTTCCCGTCAAAATTGGAAAAACACAATTTTTCGTCAAAACCGAAAAATGCAATATCCCGCCAAAAATTTAAAAACAAATCTATTTTAATTATTTTAGTAACAAGTTCATCTCGATGTAGATGCAAGTTGAAAAAAGCAAACAAACATAGTTGCATTTAGATGATTCATCTGGATGGATAAACGAAATGCAGAGACGAACAACATCCAGATGAAGCATTTGGATAAGGCATCCAGATGGACCATCTGGATGCATCTTTGAGATGTACAAACGAACATGGCCTTTGTTGTTTCAGTGAAAGTACAGAGACAAAAGCGTAAAATTCGTAGAAGAACGAAGAAGAGAAAAAAAAAGAATGAGAACGTAGAACAAAAAAGATAGAAAAAATACTAGATCTCAGATCTATCGGGAGTGAGGAGAATACTTTTAGGCCTTTAGATCAAAAACAATCAACGGCTAAAAATTGAGATCCTTGTCAAAAGAAAATTAACCAATAAGAAAGAAGGTTCAAGATAGATAAAAGATTAATTTTAGCCTTTAGATTAGAAAGAATCAATAGTCACTAAAAAACAACTAAAATTGTTTCTACAGTTATTTTAAATTCTTTTTTTTTTTAAATTCCAAAATTTAAATATTAGGTTTAAAATATTTTAATGTTACCAAAAAAAGATTTAAATTTTTTAAAATTTTTTAAAATTTAGATTTGAAAATTATATCTAGTGGATATATGGTTTTATATATGTTTGATGTTAGGGTTTAGAAAATAAAGTTTGATCGAGGAATTAAGGTTTATGTGTTTGGAAGTTATATATTAAAATTAAAATAATAAATTTTGAAAGTTATATTATGAGAATATTAGAGTTTTTAAGTTTATATTTAGAGTTTAGGACTTCTAGTTATAGTTTTTAGGTATGGGATTCATTGGACTTCTAGTAATATTAGAGTTTTAAAGTTTATTTTGGTAATATTTTAATGTTACCAAAAAAAGATTTAAATTTTTTAAAATTTTTTAAAATTTAGATTTGAAAATTATATCTAGTGGATATATGGTTTTATATATGTTTGATGTTAGGGTTTAGAAAATAAAGTTTGATCGAGGAATTAAGGTTTATGTGTTTGGAAGTTATATATTAAAATTAAAATAATATTTTGAAAGTTATATTATGAGAATATTAGAGTTTTAAAGTTTATATTTAGAGTTTAGGACTTCTAGTTATAGTTTTTTAGGTATGGGATTCATTGGACTTCTAGTAATATTAGAGTTTTAAAGTTTATTTTGGTAATATTTTAATGTTACCAAAAAAAGATTTAAATTTTTTAAAATTTTTTAAATTTAGATTTGAAAATTATATCTAGTGGATATATGGTTTTATATATGTTTGATGTTAGGGTTTAGAAAATAAAGTTTGATCGAGGAATTAAGGTTTATGTGTTTGGAAGTTATATATTAAAATTAAAATAATAAATTTTGAAAGTTATATTATGAGAATATTAGAGTTTTAAAGTTTATATTTAGAGTTTAGGACTTCTAGTTATAGTTTTTAGGTATGGGATTCATTGGGGTATTGGGGTATTGAGGGTTAAAGGTTTGGGATATTGAAATTGAGATTAATTTTTGAAACAGAGATAGCTTTTGACTTTATATTTAACATATGAAGTTAAATTTAAGAGTTTAAAGTTTAGGATTTAAAAATCCGTTTAGGGTTTAGGGATTCAAAAGACAAACATAACGTTTAATTATGTTTTGCTATTAAATCCTAAGTTTTCATAGCGTTTTTAAATATACCAATCGATCATAGCGTTTTTGAAAACACAAACGCTATCTTAAAAACACGGGTATACCAACTATAGCACAATCGTAGTGATGAACTTGTCTTCCCCATATGAGATAATTCTGATGAATGAGTTTTGTCATGTTTTAGACATATTCACCGACAGAAATGTTGCTTTGCGGATCTTGGATGTTGAACACAAATGTATTTTCAGCACTAGAGTTTAACGCCATTGTACATGTGTTGATTTGAGAATGAGATAAGAACTGAGAAGGGATAGAGACGATTGTACAAAGAACTTAGACGAGAAAAACAGAATAAAAAATTAGATTTTAGAACATATACCATTCTGATACCATATGTAATTGGAGAATTTGATGTATAATTGATCAGAGGCGTTCTGTTTATATGTACAGAGAAGGACGAAAATAAACAATAGTTACTAATGAATACAATAGTTACTAATGAATAATTACATGGATACTAGCAATTACTTTGTATGTCCTAAAAATATATATATCACTTTTAATTTTCAATTTATTTACCGAAGATGATTATAGTCACTATTTACATGAAAAAAAATTCTACAATGTAAAGTTTTCTTTCCAAACTTTGCTATTCTAACATATTCTAAAATGAAGAATGTAATGAAAGATAAACTTGCATATAGTTCTCAAAATCTGTTTTCTTCTATGACATATATTTATTCAGTTCAATTGAGCTGACTTTTGTATTCAAAATTTTCTTAGGATTAGTATTGCTTTTGTTGAAAAAGAAAACTGTGAATTATATAGCAGGTTGCTTTACTTGATCGTTATGTTTCAGTTTCTTAGGGGTTAGCCCAATATATTCGTGCAGCCAATTAGTGTATACATTAACATTGAGATGATCTCTCGAAGTCTCGAGTCTTTAAAAGCCAACATGAACTGATAGACAGGCTTTAGACCGTTTGAAATACGTATAGCTCATTTAATCACAGCTGAGCAGCTGAGCTGACCATAATCGGTATTAGACACACACCTGATGAGTATTGTAATTGAACTATTCATCATATTCATTATCACATTACAAGCATCAAATCAAATCAAAACAAACCAAACACGGACGACAACAACGAGAAGAAGAAAGAAAGATCGATCCGACCGTACCAATTATTTTCAAACATCAAAAAAAACGTTTTCAGTTGTCATAAGTACGACACTCATCAGTCTCAGGATTATCGCTGCAATATTCTTCCAAAGGATCGGATCCACCTGCTTTCTTCTTGTCCCTTGCGTGACTCGCCGCCGCACTCAGCTCCTCCACCTCGTCCCACGCCGCCACGCACTCTCCGCTCACAGGATCGTCAGCGCAAGTCTCCTTCGCTTCCTGAATACTCTTCTCCACCTTATCCGATATCCCTCCTTCCGATGTCGCCTTCACCGACATAACCATCCGGTTCATCGAACCGGATTTCCACGGGTAGTTCAAACGGACCGGGGCGTGTAGACGAGCCGCTGGAAGAACGGCCGCTCGTGGAGTCGCGACGTTGAGACCTGTTGCGGCTACGGTTGTCATCTTTGGAGAGTTTTGGTGGAAGAGATTTTTTTTTTCTGTTTGATGTAAGGAAGAAGAAGAAGAAGAAGATAAGTACACAACTTCTTGTTTTTGAACTCTGTGATCATGATTTTCTTATCTCCTAGCAACCAACCATATTTCGCCGCGTGTCTTCTTTATTCCACCAGAACTTAAATTTTCAGATATTAATATTTATATTTTACAAAACTCTCAGTCTCAGCCGTGAAGACATTTATTTTTTTATTTTCAGATATCTATTCTGGTAATGCCTTATCACAGTCTCTGTGTCTGGTTTGGTCGCTGAAGGCAGATACATCAGTTGAATGCATTTGCAGAAACAAGGGACAAAGCAATGGCAGATGCAAAACAAACTAGTATATTCTTTCCTTACAAACATTCAGATTCGAAATAATAACAAACAGGGTGTTGAACACCTTCCATGAATAAGGTTCCATAATACTCACTTTAATATTTTCTTAGATAAGTAAACAAAACAAGAAATATTATGTCTGTATCAACATTACATTGAATCAGTTTATGATCTAACAAATCTCATTCACAGATTTGTTTATTTCTCACAAAATCCAAACTCATTTCAGAGTTATTAAAAACAGAAAAAGAAAAAACCAAGAATTCCAAATCATCCATTTGTCTTGAAGAATGAGTCTTTGAGCATCTTTTATTACTCTTCTGCGGCAATAACACTGATCTCACCTCTCTCAAGCAAGTCATAGAAAGCTCTGGTTTTCCTCTGTTCGTTCCAGTGGTGCATCTTCCAAAGACCACCAGCAGCTAAACCGAGTGCCATACCGATAATCAACTCCTTGACAACGCTAGGCCCCTTCAGTGTGGCATGTGCGACCCTATGTCCTGCCATCTCTTTTCTCTCTCAACCTATCAAACTGATACATTACAACCCCAACAAAGATCAAACATGAATCAGTAGTCCCTACAATTTTTCATTAGACAAAACTAGAAATGTAATTTACAACAACCAACTCGTATATAGAAAATGGCTTATTTTCCGGATCAAACATCACAGCTACCGTGCTAAACATAATATAACCCCAAACATGAAAAAGTCAATTAAAAAAAAGAGAAGAAGCTAGAAATGTAATGCACAACCAAATTCAGATAGGACAAGGGTTGTCTCTCTTCTTTATCAAAAGGTAGTTTTCTTCTCAATGGGAAATGTAAACCTATGCAAAGATGAACACTTTATCAGTAGAGATAATGTTTATCTCTAATATATATTAAACACAAGATAATGCTTGGGTTTAACTAGTCATTATCGTATATAGATTTGGTCTTATCTAGAGATCAATATGTTGTATAAATACGGAACTCATATGATCAATACAATCATCCTTTGAACAATACTTCTATATGGTATCAGAGCGGGTTTAACCTAACCTAGCTAAACATAATTTTCTTTCGTCATCTTCTTCTTCTCTTTTCACCATGTCAAACGAATCTTCCTCCAACTCCTCTGAAACAGCGAAAATCTTTAACCTTTCAGACCCACAAACATTATCTCTAGTGACAACACACCAGTAACTGCTAATCACGCCAATGTTCGTCCTCAACATTCCACCCCATACAACTCATCTCGTGGTGGATCTAACTCAAACCGTGGTAGTTTTCGTCCCTCACGCCCCTATCTCGGCAAGTGCCAAATTTGTGGTGTTCAAGGTCATGGAGCTAAACGATGTCCTCAATATCAGCAACCTTCACACATGAATCAAGGCATCCAGCAATATGCTCCTCGTGGACAGATGCAATACTCTCCACACTGGTCTGCACCTCATCTGCCCCTACCCACACCACAATGGCCACAACAAGCTCATCATGCAACAATGTCCTCTCCTGATCTCTCTCCATGGCTTCTGGACAGTGGTGCTTCACACCATATCGCCAGCGACTTCAACAACCTGGCACTGCACTCTCCATACAAAGGGAATGACAATGTCATGATTGGTAATGGAGCAGGCCTACCGATCACTCATACTGGTCTAGTCTCTCTTCCCTCTAAATCTCGAAGTCTCTTATTACACAATGTATTGTGTGTGCCAGATATGAAGAAAAATCTCATCTCTGTCAATAAACTGTGCAAGACTAATAATGTTATGGTTCAAATGTGTCCTTATGACTTTCAGGTGAAGGATCTACACACGGGGACAACTCTTCTCAAAGGCAAGGCCAATGAGGGAGTATATGAGTGGCCATCAACTTCCTTTCCTCTAGCTTTCGTGTCTCACAAGTCCTCTCCAGCTCAATGGCACTCACGCCTTGGGCATCCACATTCTCAAACACTTCGTTTTATGATTTCTCGTTTTGCTTTACCTTTGTCCTCTGTTTTTTCTTCTTCTTCGGTTTTGTCTTGCAACTCGTGTTCAACTAATAAAAGTCACAAACTACCGTTTTCTATCTCTAGTCTCAAAACTTCTCATCCTCTTGAATTACTTTTCTCAGATGTGTGGACATCTCCCACACTTTCTGTAGATGGGTATAAATATTATGTCTTGTTCGTTGATCACTACACACGGTATACATGGCTGTATCCTCTCAAAGCCAAGTCCCAAGTTGCTACAATCTTTCCAATATTCAAGGAGCTTGTTGAAAAACGGTTCCATAAGATCATCACTCTGTACTCTGACAATGGAGGAGAGTTTATTGCGCTCAAACAATTCCTTGGAGTACACGGAATCTCACATCTCACAAGCCCACCACACACTCCCGAACATAATGGAATGGCCGAACGCAAACATCGACACATCGTGGAAACCGGTCTCTCTCTTCTAACACATGCCAAGATTCCACTCACCTACTGGTCATATTCCTTTGCAGCTGCAGTGTATCTGATCAATCGTCTTACAACACCAAACTTGGCGAACCACTCGCCTTATCACCTGCTGTTCAAGGAAGAACCTAATTACAACAAGCTGCGAACGTTTGGATGCCTCTGCTATCCATGGATCAGACCTTATGGACAAAATAAATTCAGTCCCAAGTCAATACCGTGTGTCTTTTTGGGGTACTCTCTAACCCAAAGTGCCTACATATGTTTGGATGTAGCAACATCTCGTGTCTATATTTCCAGACATGTAGAGTTCATTGAGTCAGTTTTTCCCTTTTCGTCCCTCTCTTCTAAATCTCCTCTTGTTTTGAATGATGAGCCTGTGTCTTATGTCTTTCCTTCTGCAACTTTAGCTCCTGTTTTTAAACGGCCACTCTCATTGACCCCGTGTGATGCTCCTTTACCACCAACAAATGCAAATGCTGAAACAGAGGACACTACTGCACCTGATCCTCCACCGCCTGAAGCTCCTGAGCTGCAACCTGCAGTACCAACGACTGTCAACACTCACAGCATGACGACTCGATCCAAGAACAATGTCAGGAAACCTAACCCAAAGTACGGTCTAACGGCAATTCTTGGAGAAGTTGAACCTGAAAATTATACTCAGGCTCTCAAAGACAAGCGATGGCGTGCTTCAATGAGTGTGGAATTTGATGCATTTGTTCGTAATGATACATTTGATCTTGTTGATCGATCCTTGGCTACTAACATTGTTGGATCAGGTTGGCTTCACAGGATCAAACGCAATCCGGATGGCACTATCAAATGTCTAAAATCACGCCTGGTTGCACGAGGAAACCATCAACGACCGGGTGTAGACTTTCATGAAACCTTCAGCCCAGTGATCAAACATGCCACGGTTCGTCTTGTTCTTGGCACGGCTGTAGCAAAAGGATGGCCACTTCAACAGCTAGATGTTAACAATGCCTTCCTTCAAGGACCTCTTCATGACGAAGTATATATGTTGCAAGCACCGGGATTCGTTGATAAAGACAAACCAAATCACGTTTATCGCCTTAAGAAAGCTGTGTACGGTCTTCGTCAAGCACCGCGTGCCTGGTATAATGCACTACGGGAGTTTCTTCTAAGTATAGGGTTCAAGAACTCTCTCTCCGATGCATCACTCTTCGTTCTTCGCTCCGGATCTGCGTTTGTCTACATGCTTATATATGTTGATGATATAATAGTCACGGGCACATCTATGTCAGTAATATCAAAAGTTACTGATCTTCTTGCAGCCAAGTTCTCTCTAAAAGACCTTGGTGAACTGTCGTACTTTCTTGGTTTGGAAGCTCATCGCACCTCTGCTGGCTTGTATCTCACTCAAACCAAATACATCACAGACTTACTCAAAAAGACAAAAATGCAAGATGCTAAACCAGTTGCCACACCGATGTCCTCCTCTCAGGTTCTCACACTCACTTCAGGGGACATCTTACCGAATCCATCTGAATACAGAGCCACAGTTGGAAGTCTTCAGTACTTAGGCTTGACACGACCAGACATTGCATTCACTGTTAATCGTCTGTCTCAGTACATGCACCAGCCACGAACACTTCATTGGGAAGCAGTCAAACGTCTTCTGCGTTATCTAGTTGGTACAGCAAACAAAGGCATCTTCTTCTCGGCTACTTCCCCTAGCACGCTTCATGCGTATTCGGATGCTGACTGGGCAGGAAATCATGACGACTACACTTCCACAGGAGCATACATTGTGTACTTAGGAAGACAGCCAATCTCCTGGTCCTCTAAGAAGCAAACTGGCGTGGCTCGTTCTTCTACTGAGGCAGAATACAGAGCTCTCACTTCCGCTGCAGCAGAGCTAAAATGGGTGATCTCACTAATGTCTGAGCTTGGGTTACGGTCGACTGAAACTCCAGCTCTATATTGTGACAACATTGGTGCTACATATCTGTCAGCTAATCCAGTCTTCCACTCGCGTATGAAACATCTGGCTTTGGACTATCATTTTGTCCGAGAACAAGTTCAAGGAAAAGTCCTGCGGGTTGCTCACATCAGTACAACTGATCAGTTAGCTGATGCACTCACTAAACCATTACCACGACAGCGTTTTCTTGATCTATCTAGCAAGATTGGACTCTGTTCTCGGCGTCCATCTTGAGGGGGCGTATCAGTAGAGATAATGTTTATCTCTAATATATATTAAACACAAGATAATGCTTGGGTTTAACTAGTCATTATCGTATATAGATTTGGTCTTATCTAGAGATCAATATGTTGTATAAATACGGAACTCATATGATCAATACAATCATCCTTTGAACAATACTTCTATACACTTTAGATCAACTGTCTATTGATCTTCCTTGTTGAGGCAATCACTGATTAGCTTAACCAGGAGATCAAAGACATATCGGTTTCAATATCAATGACATATCCAGATTTTAATCAAATAAATATATATATCAATCTGAGACGCATTACTATAAAAACCGATCAAGCTAACTAAAAAATCTGGATTGATTAGATGGCCGCAATAAGAATAGGAATCGATCAAAATAAGAAATCTCATCAGCACATGTTCTAGAAGAAGAATCGACATAAAGCGAAAGATCAAGAAAGATGGATTTGGGGAATTACCAAGTCGGAGGTAGTGCGGAGGAGGAAGACGAACGACGGGAACCTGACAATTAGAAAGTCTACTCTACTCTAAAGTGGATGTTAATAGTATTATTCTCCCATCCGACTCGTTGGGCTCACATCTTACGCCGGCCCATTTATTATTTTTCCCTTTTCCCTCCGGCTAACATGAGTTTTATCTTTTCTTTCGGCCATTCAAGTTTGGTCGGCCTAACCTTACTTATATAAACGCTAAAGTTCTATGTCTGCCTAAGTTCCTATTTATTATTTTGAATGGCAAAATAATCTTATCTAGTTATATCATCAAATTGGAAATTTAAGCTTCAATGCAATACCCACGTTATTTTATGACATCAATTTTTTTTTGTTCTTAACCACATTGTTGGGTTTGGCTCTAACCAATGGTGGAGCCACGTTATATAAGAGGAGGGCAACTGACCCAATACTTTTTCAAATTTTCATGTAAAACATAGTATAACTTCAATTATGTGCATGTTTATTACTATTTATTTTTAATATTTTAAATAATTTTAATTTTCTTCTCTAAATAAATATTTTTTCTCCTTCCGCCCCTTAACTTTAAGAATAGACACATACTTGTCAAAGTTGTGTTTTAGACTGAATCTCTTCTCGAGATGCTGGTGCAGCGGTGCTAATGGTCTCTTTTATGATTCTATTGAAATGTGTTGCAAATGCTATCATTATCAGATTTCATTCAACATAGATTCTATTATTAGGAAGACATAGAAGATGTTTAACATCTTTTTCATTACATAATATCAAATTGATCTTCGTATTATTAGGTGTAAGAAATTGTATTTATTAGGGACATATGTTTCACATCGGTAGTTGGAGGGATCCTAAATAATATATAACATAGATGAGTTATTCCACTAATCACCAATTGGTTTTAGATTGGAAGCCTATATAACTTAACATGGTATTAGAGCCGATCCAAACAATCCAACCCGATTTGTTGAGGAAGGTTCTAGGAGTCTAGAACCGATATACACGGAAAATAATATGCTGGAGAGAATATAGGAGTTGTAATATATTGTGATAAGGTTGTTGTAGATACAAGTCTATCTAGAGTAGAGTCTCGTATGTATATATAACGTGTAACGTACATTGAGATCAATAAGAAGTATTCTTTCTGTTCATTCTCTTGTCTTTCATGGTATCAGAGTCACAAGAAAATTAATTTTTTTGGTGGTATTTGTTGACGAGAGAAGAAGATAACATGACTGGAAAAGAGATTGTGAGTTCATCGGGTGTGGCGGAAGAACGAAGGTCTCCGTATTATCTTGCGCCGTCAGATAATCCAGGGATCTCGATCTCTCCGGTGGTTCTCAATGGAGAAAACTATGTCGAGTGGGCATCTGAACTCGAGAATTCCTTGCGTGCCAAGCGTAAATTTGGGTTTGTGAACGAAAGCTTGAAGATGTCGGATGAAGCTGAGAAACCGGTGGAAGCCGAGATGTGGATAACAGCCAACTCCATGATAGTAGGCTGGATCATGGCTTCCATCTCTCCGACGATTCGATCGACAGTTCCCTTCTCACCAGACGCCAACAAGATGTGGATGGAGCTAAAGACGCGCTTCTCAGTCGGGAGTGCGGTACGAGTGCATCAACTGAAGTCAGAGTTAGGTTCTTGTAAACAAGATGGTTCCACGGTTATGGACTATTTTGGGAGGCTTTCTCAGAAGTGGGAGGAGTTGTTGAACTGCAAACCTATTCCTACGTGCAAGTGTGATGCGGCTGCAGTGTATGCAAAGGAATACGAGGAAGAGAAGGTTCACCAGTTCCTTATGGGCCTTGATGAGGCTGGGTTCAGCAATGTCTGTGCTCATATCATTGGATCGGAAGTACTTCCCAATCTCAATTCAGTGTACCAAAGAGTCGTTCGGTGTTTTAAGTTCTTTGCATTTTGTTTCTGGTGTTAAAGATATTTCAAATAAGTTTGGTGGTTGTGACATTTGTTTTCAGTCCAAACAAACAAGAGAAGTGTTTCCTACAAGTCTTAATAAGAGTTCATCTTCTTTCGAGTTAAAACATGTAGACCTTTGGGGTCTTTATCGAGTGCCTTCTTCATGTGGTGCTATCTATTTTCTTACCATAGTAGATGACTTCTTCAGAGCAGTTTGGATTCACCTCTTGTTAGAGAAGAGTGAGGTCAAGCAAGTCTTACCGAATTTTATTGCTCTTGCGTCTAGACAGTTTGGGAAAGAGGTTAAGACTGTCAGGAGTGATAACGGGACGAAGTTTATGTGTCTATCTAAGTATTTTGCAGAAGCAGGGTTTGTGCATCAGACTTCTTGTGTGGCGACGCCGCATCAGAATGGGCGTTGGAGAGAAAGCATCGCCATATTCTTAACGTGGTGCGATCGATTCTGTTTCAAGCGGATCTTCCTTTTTCGTTTTTGGGGAGAAAGTGTGTTGACTGCAGCTCACCTAATAAATAGGACACCGACGAAGCTGCTTGGTGGTAAGACACCTTACGAGTATCTCTACGGCAAACCTCCGTCGTACAGTGATATCAAGATGTTCGGATGTTTGTGTTTTGCGCACAAGTCAAGGAGAGACAAAGATAAGTTTGGTGCAAGGAGCGTGAGGTGTATCTTTGTAGGTTACCCATTCGCAAAGAAAGGGTGGAAGTTGTATGATTTAGACAGAGAGGAGTTCTTCGTCTCGAGAGACGTGGTGTTCGATGAGGAGATATATCCATATGCAGAGAAGAAGGAGCGAGACCAAACTCCAAAGGTTCCACATCGGGAATTGACGCTCAAAGAACCATCATCTCGAAGGGGCGCATTAGGGACAAAGGTTTCACATTGGGAATTGGAAGGGATTTTTAGTAATATATAAGATAGACGAGTCACTCTACTAATTACCAAATAGTTTAAAGTTGGAAGCCCATCTAGCTTAACACTTTTAGCCTTTGCCACACCAACCAAAGCCTCTACTTCGACCCAAAGCTTCCACCACCACAATGTCCCGCAGCTGACGGCCAAAGCCACTCTCTCCACCACCGTCCCTTCTCTCTGGTGGTAACCTGTGTCTCTTCCGATTAATGTGCTGTCTACTACCAGTCTCACGATCACTGTACACCACATAAGCATTACCTTGTGAAGACCACATAAAAACACTAGCCTGCTCAAGAAGTTACTTTCACTTTCGATGATTAAACCGTTGAAACTCGTTCCTTCCAGGCCTAAACCGACGGAGATTTTAACAAGGAAGAGCGTGAGCCACGCCATGGTGACATCTGGATAAAAGGGAATCGAGCAGTTGGGATATGTGGCTGTGATCTTGGTGGTCAGGCCGAGAACTAGAGTGTAAATGCTTATTGCCGAAACAGCCACGTATAAGATGGCCGGATTCATGTAATGAAAGAGAGAGAAGAAGAAAGATGATTCTGTTTGCAAAAGAGATTTGATCAATGAGAAGAGGAAGGAAGCTGAAGAGAGATGGCAAAGGAGAAGGAAAGAGAGAGGAAGGAGTACACTGCGGAGTGTTGTTGTTACTAGCTGCAAAGTCTTAACCACCAGCTGCTCTACCTCTCTCAGCCACATTCAAACACCGGGGATACCCATTCTATTCTAAACTGAAAGATGGTTGAGAAGTCAATAATGAACATAAAGCCATTTTGTGTATTATTTGAAGGTTTATGTCAATAGTTTCAAGTTAGGTTGGGTTTTCCAAATTGGATGAAAACGAATTACATAGACATAATAAGAGATTACTTGCCCATTTAAATAAATAGAAGATTGATGAGAAATCACTGTTTTATCTTTCGATTAATAAGTTTCTCTCGTGGCACCACAATATGTAAGTATATATGTGGGAGAAAGATAATTTCAAGAAATTAAAAGTTATGATCAATAGAGAGCACTTTGTAGGCATGGACATTCAGATCTTAATCGGGTTTTGGTTTTATCCAATCGGATTTTGGCTTTTTCGGGTTTATCAAAATCAGCCCCATTCAGGTTATATGAAAGTTTGGTTCGGGATCGGTTCGGATTCTATTAGGTTCATGCTGGGATTAGTAAATCTTTAAAGAACCGGTACAACCTGATGTACTTTCGGATTTGGATCCCAAGCAGTTCTTCGGTTTAAAAGTACATGACTTGTATCTAATTTGTAACCAACACATAGGTAAAATGGGTTCTTTGATTTTAAAATACTTGATTTGTACCCTATTTTGTAACCAAAACATAATTAAAATTGATTCAAAAATAAAAAAGGAACAGCAAACATTTTGATGATCATACAAATTCAAACGAAAACCAAATAAATGAAAGAATAAAACTAAAATCAAATTTTCATGAAATGAAAAGCATTATTCAATAAATTAAAACCAAAATCTAAACACTTCAAGTTTAAACCGCAACTTTCAACCATCAAAACTATAAGTAATAGATAATTATATTAAATAAATAATAATATTTTAATATATTTTGAATACATATTAAAAATTAAGATCATGTATAGTACAAATCCTTTTTGAGATTTTGAATCTTTCAGATTCTATAAGATATCCATTCAGATTTTTGATTTTGAATGTTTTACTCGTTTGTTCAAAAAAAAAAAAAGAATGTTTTACTCAGTCCTAGCACTTTATACCATGTATTTTATTATTAAAGAATTGAGATAGCCGTTGGAGAATTGAATATATTGAGCGGCTAAGTGATGGTTTGGTAATGCCAATGGAGAGCCAAGATTTCGTCTCGCAACTAAAGAAAATGAACTCTTGGATAAAAGACAAGTCTGAACCAAAGTATAAAAATATGAAAACCATGTCTTTCTGTAGTTCAATAAAATGAGGAAGCTAAGAACCTCCTCATTGCAACAATCATAACGCTCCAAGTTCTTGTCCTTTTATATCCACAGAATCAATCGCTATCTAAACCGGTGGGGTGCCGCCGTCTGTTGCTGGTTCAGAGGTCTGCTGCTGCTGCTCCTGAACCGCCTTGTAGCATTTGAGGCTGCACAGAGGAACCTTAGTCTTTGAATCACGATACCTGTATGGATTGGTGCATGATGGTCCTGCACAATTTTCTCGCGGAGGAGGATACCTGCAGATACACAAAATGCTTTACATTGTTATCACAAAGGTCTGAACTCATAAAATTCCTCGTTATGTTTTATGAAACGTTAGAACACAAAACAGAATCCAAAGAACAAAAGAACCCAAATACTAGAGCCTTCCTCTATACAAAAAACATTTAAAACATGTGTAGTTGTTCACATTGATCGGATCAAATCATTTATGAGATTAAGGGACATTGACTCATGAATTAGTCTGATATGAGTTTGCGAGAAAGAAAAGAGAAAACAACATACTCAGATGGCTTTTGATCAAACAGGCTAGGCACTTTGTCAATGGGAAATGAAACAGTGGTTCCATTAGGACCCATGATTGTTCTGATGAAGCTTGTGGAGACCCTTTCCTCATGCGCAGCTTTCTCCTGTTATCATTTCAACCCATATTATGACACCAAATTTTCAAGCATCCCAGTTTTACTAAAATATGTAACGCATCAACAGCATAGTGGTACATTTCTCAATACCTGAGCAATTTCATCAAGTCGCTTTTTAATTTTGTCTTCACGCTTCTTCCTGCTCGAGTCTTGGCCTAGAATTTTTCTGATGGCCTCTGCCTGTAGATACAAAACCAAGATCATCATTCCTCAATCCCCACATGGATTTGCTAATACATTTTAAATCTGCATATCACATATCATAACAGAGAGAGTAAAACACCAACCTCAGACTCCCTTGCAGCCTTCTCAACCTGCACTTTTCGCCTTTGAGCAGCTTCTGCCTTCTTCACTTGCTGCTCCATTTCTGAAAGATTCTCCCGTTTCTCTGTGTTTCAACAAAATTTCATCACCAAACTTTATTGCACAAAAGATGCATACTTGTGAATCTGAAGCAAAAGAAAAAAAGAAGCGTACTTCTAGTTGTAGGAGGCAATCCATCTGGAAATTCAATTGCGGTTGATTTGCCAGATGCAGAAGCAAGGGCTCGCTGGCGACTAGTCATAGTCGATTCCCTCTTAGTCTCATTGCCAATCTCTATTCCATCAGGCACCGGATCAAGTTCCTCCGCATCCAAGTCGCCAGAAGCCTTTTCAGATGCAGAATTTTCCCCAATCGTGACCCCACCAGATGGCTTCAATTGCCTCCTCCCCGAGTCAGTCCCTTCATTACTCACAGCGACATTCTTATACTTGAGGCTTTCCAGATATCGGATCTCACGATCACTGTCATCATCGCTATCAGAAACCTGCTTCTTAAGAGCTCGTTTACTTTTGCGAACCGAGCCACCTGGTTCCCCTTGCTTTCTCCTCCCTGTCATGGATTCGTCTTTCTCAGCGCCGCCCTCGAGATCAGTCTTCTTATCTAGAGGGGAATTACAATCTTCTGAACTTTCCTGCCATTCAATGTCAAAAGATAATGAGTATGTGGTGTATCTAAACTGTCAAAAAAGCCTTGCAAAGATATTAAGACACAATCTGATCCTTTTCCAAAATAACAAAGTGAAATGCAAAATACTACACATTTTCCAATTGTTGTCCCTAAACAGCAAAAGCATTTACTAGTCTGAGCTTAATTAACATAGTCTAGCCCCCCAAACCCGATTGATTATGGGCCATAAGGCCCCCAAAAAAAAGTAGGATTTACTGAAAAGAGCATGGCATTAACCGCGAAAGATACTCAATGCAAAAAGGAAGATAAAACTCAAAGTATGCAAAGACAATTCAAACAATTTGAGCTTTGACAAATATATAAAAGTAGGATAACATACCTCCACCAAATGGTTGTTAGTAGCAGCATTCACCGGTTTGGAAGACTTTCGAGGTGAACCATTAGCATGAGCCAGACGACTCACACCACCAATCTTAAGCTTCATTATCTTCCTTTCACCCAAATCAGTTGCCTTCCCATTGATAATGCCATCACCCTCACCTTCAGTCGAGCGTATGTTCCTAGAGATGACCTCTCTCTGCAGAGAATCACTGTTTCCTCTTTGGGATTCAGCCCTGGATATACAGTGGCTAAGACTAAACTCTTTCCTTCTAGGGTTAGTATCAAAAGCGGGGATATCATCGCTCCAGATCTTGCTGAAGTGATCCGAACCAGTGCGAGGACGACGAGCAATGAGGCTGCGTTTCTTCCTCACAATATTCTTCAAAGCATCAAAAGGAGAAGCACCTGCACCACCGTTATCTTCCATTGTAGAGCATATACACTCTCACCGAGGAACCTCCTGAGAAGTAAAACATGTGATGCATTAGACCAATATCAAGTATATAGAGGGATCACAAAGAGAGAAGCTTTCAAATGATCAGAAGCACATATCAAACAAACAGACTAGATAGAGAACTAAACACTCCTAATAAGATCTCAAGCGGATAAACACAATATTCGATGATCTGAGAAGCATGACATGCAATTGCGTATAGAGAGATCGTAAAGAGAGAAGCTTTGGAATGCAGAATCGAAATCCAGCGAACACCAGATCTAACTGATAAAACACAAGACGAGAGCTAAACATTTCTCTAGAGGATCAACCACCAATATTCGATGATGAACTGAACCCAATCGAATCAAAATCATATAAACACACAAACTTGAGAATCGAATACCTAGATCGCAGAGCAAAGACGGAGGAGGGACCCAATCGAGAGGATAGAGACAGTAAACCCCAAAGGTAGGATTTGGGGGAAGAATTAGGGTTAGGGTAAGAGGCGAGAGAGGAGTAAAGAGGGGAGAGAGTAATAATCTCCTCATCCTTCACCATTTGTAGCGCTATTTCAACACACCCATCCAAATAAGGGATAAAAGAAAAAAATCTAAAGATCCCTTTTCTATCGGTTACATAAGCCTCTCTTTTTTTTCTTCTCCCTTCCCTCTTTGGACAGATGTAGACTCGGTGAGCCGACTCAGATCGTATCTCGACTCTCTCATATCTCTTTCTCTCCTCTTTACTGCGTTTTCCCTTTTCCGTTTATTTTGGGGGAGTCTTTAGTTTAGTTTTACACCTGTTGGAGCGCATGTTAAGAAGATTCTTTCCAGTGTGTATGTTAGCCCATCGTGCTTCCTCTCATGTTCTTCAAGGTCACGTGTTCTCATTCCACTTGAAGCATTACAAAAGAAAAACCCAAAAAAAAAATTACAAAATAAGATGATGCCTTGGGCATCATGGTTTGGTAATCTTGGGATGGATACAATAATTACTGGTTATTCATCGTCTTATACTTGTTACTTGTTTCGTATCCTTGAATAACTAAGATTGTTGTTACTTATTTAGGTTCATACCTTCTTTTTATCTGAATCAATTCAGACGTTAAAAAAATATGATAATAAATCATGCATAATGGTTTGGTAACCTAGGGCTGGACGTAATTACTAGTTATTCGTAGTTTTATACTTGTTGCTCATTTCATATCCATTTCGATATTTTAGTTACTTGTTATTAAGCCGAGTACCAAGTAATTGAATTTAGATATTTGTAAGTAAATACAATGCATTAGTAACAAATATAAAAAGTTAGTGGACGTAATATTACATGTTACTTGTCCAAAGAATTTTGTTGTTGTAAAAAGTAAATAATGTTGTTATATCGAGAGATTCATGTGTTTTGTTCATTTTTCTTCTTATTCTTTATAATATACCTAAATATTTTGTTTATAATAATTATCGTGTTCTTCCTTAATAAGTAAATAAAACAAACTCTCATATCCATTTCTAGTAGAGTATTATTCTGCAAATAGATGCAAAAATACTCTGAAGTACTTGCAAGTAATTCATAAGTATTAGAAATTAACAAATAATAGATTGGAATAACTCAACTTTTAGTAGATATTCAAAATAGTAAGTACTCGTTTTCAACAAGTCAAATACCAAGTCCAAATTTTTATTAATCACAAGGAAAATTAAGTATCAAATATATCTAAAATAGCAAGTGCATGACTTGTGCCCAACACTTAGCTTAAGGTGAAGTCATAAGACTCAAATTCGAGTTAATTTGTTTGGAGTTTAAGACTACTGCAAAAGCTGTTTGGCTTTATATGCAGAAATAGTAGTGTTATTTTGGGTAATATCGTGTATATCAGTAAGATTCATATTTCTTTAATCTGTCTTGAAATATACTGTTTAGATTTGATAGATATAACGGATAACCTATAGATTATCTTTTGATATTTTCAACTAGTTTTCTCGCTTTTGCATGATTATTTTGAGACGTTTAGCATAGTTCACATGCTTAAATTCACAATATCTTTGCCAACTCTTTAACTAATTCCAAACCAAAATATATTGTTTTTTGCATGTAAATTGTAATGATGGGTAAATTTTAATAAATTTTTAATAAGACAGTATTAGAAGTTTAGACTTGATGATATATATTTTCATCCATATTTTTCTTAGATTACTTGATGATATGTTTTGCTTATGCATAATTTCTTAGACTACTTGATGACATATCCAAGGAGAATTTTTCAATTTTTTTGTTAGTAAAGACATTGTAGAGTGAGAAACCAATTACAAACCAAGATGATGCATTCATTAGATGGTATACGTTTGGGAAAATCTTTATCGTTTTTGCTAAAATAGGTTTATAGATGAATGTGTAAATATATATCATATACAACCATTTTCAGATTATATCATTAACGCAATAATAAATGAGATTTATAGCACATACCAAATAAATATTTTTTCAAAAATATATCGATAAAAATACTTTCATAAATTTAGTCGAAAGTCTAAGAATATTTTTATTTTTTATTTGTTAGCCAACAGTTTTAAGGTTTTTCTCTCTCCTTAACTTTTATATTCTTTTTTAAATTTATATTTGTATAAGCCTATGTCAAGCCCTAGTTAACAATTTATTATTATTTTATGTTTTGATAAATTATAATTGAAGTGGAAATAAGGAAATTGATGTAAATTTATTTACGTCAATATGTATAATTATAGAAAATTTTGAAACTATGAAAGTATTATAAATAGGTAAAAAGGGTCAAACTAGTTTAGAAACTTAAATACTTTACATAATTTATCTTTCCTAGGAAATTAATTAGAAATTATTTTAATGTTGTTTCCGAATATTGATTCTTTACATTTTTTAAACACAAACACTATTAATTTAAATAAAGACAGATATATACTTTATTTATACAAATTTAATTCTTCTGAGACCTTTATAATTTTTAAGAGGTCATTTGAGCATCTGAATATAATATGCTAAAATTAGTTTAATTTAGGATTTCTTCCAAAACCCTTGGCACTTGTTCATATGCATTGTAATATTGGGTTTAATTGTAAAGTTTTCAGCTTTATTTGTCAATATTTGGTGTCGTCTAACTGCATAAGCAAGTACATGCTATTGCTCTCATAAGCTAAGCTAGTCAATACTATTTTTTGTAATCATGTAACTGCATAAGCACTTTTTTCATGGTTGGATGCCATATATTGGTTT
Organism: Raphanus sativus; assembly: GCF_000801105.2. Lineage (NCBI taxonomy): Eukaryota > Viridiplantae > Streptophyta > Magnoliopsida > Brassicales > Brassicaceae > Raphanus > Raphanus sativus. Next base: position 10,481,441 of record NC_079513.1, on the reverse strand, counting down.
TTCATATACTAGATTTTGATCTTCTTAAGAGCGCGGAATAGTTTTTGGTTCAGTTATTTTGCTTAAAAAGCAAAAATTATTATCAAGCGAATTTTAAAGTTTCCATTTAATTGTATGTAATTATTTGTTTGTATAGTACTATAAATACATCTTTTTAGTCAAAAGTGTTATTTTTCTTTTAGTATAATATAATACAAAAGAGATTTGAAGATGATATGCATATTTAGTTGTATTGATATTCCAAAGTAGAGAACCCCCAGTTCCATTAGTAAAATGCAATAACGTTATAGATTAGCAATTTCAAAATGAATCTGCCCTATATTTATATCATAGTCTAAAGAACCCCCAGTTCCATTAGTAAAATGTAATAACGTTATAGATTAGCAATGTCAAAATGAATCTGCCCTATATTTATATCATGTCAAAAACTCAGTTGATTTTATCATCATTATCAGGGTTTTAATATGTAATACTAAGAAATTTTTTTTTATAAAACATAATAATTTAATATATATTAAAATTTTCAGAATTTTTATTAATTTTATTTATATTTACAATCAATTTAAAATTGTGTTTCCTGCTTCTGACATGTTTATATTTTTGACATGTCAAACTTAATGATCATTTATACTCATCAAGGAGTATCTAATCTTCGGACACTAAAGACATAAATGAGACGTAAAATTAAAACTTGTTATATGCGAATTTTACAACTCAAATCTTAACTAATAAAGTTGAGTTTTTTTTTCTCCTTGGGGGAAAAAATGTCATGTGGCATTCTCCTTTTAATAATTAAAATTTTTTTCTCAACTTTATTTAATTTGTTTTGGTATTAATTATTATTAGGTGTTAGTTTATTTTTGTTATTGACAATTTATTACAATGATGTTTTAATTTTAGATTGAAAGTTTAATTTATTATGAATTTTGTCTCTTGATTTTCTTTAGATTTCATAACTCTTATGTTACATATTTTTAAAAAATACTTTTAAACTATTTCTTAATATTTTGTATGTCAAATAAAAATACAAAAATAGAAACTGAAGTTAATTATTTTCAAAAAAGTTTAAACATAAAATAGATACATATTCATACCATTACTTTATGTTTGAAAATATTTAAAACATTCAAAACATTGGTTTATAGGATTTCTTTATATTTGATGTTGACGATGGAAAATGGAGCCTCTACGATTCCCCTTCTTTAATGAAATCGACGTAACCACCATATAATCAATCTAGAAATTCCACTCATCCCACTCTAATAATGTTTAGTAACTGATGATGATTCAAGTCCAAAAGACTAACATTTGGTCTATTGGTATTGGCACATAAACTCTATGGTATCTTCCCATGTTACACTATGCAAGGAAACCAATAACTTCCCTGATGCATGCTATCCGTGTTTACATTTTAAAAACCGTGAACATGATTAATATACTCTTAAAACTTAACTAAACAAAAAAAAAATCATTACTTCTGATCTGAGAGAAATTTAAAAACGTTGCCTGGTTGCTAAAGTTATTTAAAATTGATGTAAACCACACAGGCACACACCACCCTCACCATTAATCCTTTGCACCACACTAACCATTTATTGTCAAAACCATTACTAAATGCAACAAGTCAGCAAGCCTGAATATCACAGATAGTTAAAAATTGTCTTTGTCATGATCGTTATAGATGCTAACATCTCATTTACTAATTAACAAATTGATTTTTTACTAGGAAGATTTGGTGAAATTGTTCCATTCCGGTTAAAATAGAAGTTGTCCATTAAATAGAGGAGTTTAGGAACCATTTATAGTTTTTAGCTAAAAAATATATTTAGATTCATATTAAGATTAATTGATATTTCTAAATAAGGGTGGACAAACAAGAATTTCGTTATGAACACACACAAAATCTTCCATTATAACAAAACTAATATAGAAAATAATTTTATGTTTCTTATTTTAAGATACATCTTTTTGAGAGACCTTGAAACTAAAGTAACACATACAACTCGCATTCTATATTTTAAAAGTCAACATGGTAATTTTAAAAATATATATTAGATAATCACCAGTTATTTTATCAAAAATTGACACTTTACCCATATTTTTTTTATAAAATTTATAAAATTTGAACAGTATTACATCTTTCTATTATTTGAACTAAATATATTAGTAAAAGTTTTATAGTTCATATATAGTTACTTTAATAATTAATAATATAAATATGTTTTCTATATAAAAACATCAACTTTGTTTATGACTATCGGCTTTTTTATTCTATTTTTATTAAATCGATTAGTAACAACCAATTATCTATTCCACTTTGAAGTAAATAACTTCAAACAAAGTCACTAACCACTATCAATAAAGATCAGAAAATATTATTTTTAATATATTTCTATTTTTATATTTAACATATTTTATTTGTTAAGACCATATAATAATTTATATATTTATGTAAAAGTATAACATACGAACCCGGCGCGTAGCGCCAGAATATCACTAGTATTTAAAGATAACTTAGAAATAACTAATTCCAAGAGTCATTTCTCAGTTGCACTATTGTTTTAAGTTTAATACCAAAATATAATTTATATATTTTTAATACCAAATATATTAAATTTTTAAACAACAAGAGTATTCTTTTACACAAAATTTAAATTATATATTGGAGAAAGAAGATAAACACTTTTAGCAGAATATAAAAATTATAAATAACTAATTCTCATCCGTCTATTATATCTAATCTATTAAAATAATTTAATTTTACAAACATGTAAATATTAAAAGTTACGGTTTTAAAAAACATTTATACATATAAGAAGGGGTGGTGATACACGTATCAAGGATGGGCAACTGCCCCAGTCAAATTAATAAATTATTCTTTTATTACTTAACAGTGATTCTCCCATTATTATTTAAAATTTTCCTCCCTATTCGGTTTTTAGATTCTCTCGTGCATGTATTTTTGTCTTTTCAGGTCCTTATTTTTTTTAAACTAAAAACTTGATAAAAAGTTACAAATTATCCATATAGGAGACTTCCAAAGGAGAATGATTTTACCTACTTCTCATGGATTATATGGAATTATTGGAATGCCAGTTTATAGTAAGTATCATATTATTTCTTAGTAAGTAAATAAAATATTCTCTTGTATCTATTTATAGTAGAATATTATTTAGAATATAATTTTAAACACTCAGAAATATTTTCAAATAAGTCATAAATATTCACAAGTAGTAAATAACAGATCAGAACAAATAACAGATCAGAACAAATAACTCAAATTTTTGCAAGTTCAAAATAAAAAGTTCTCATTGTCCAAGTCGATGCCTAATCCAAATTTTTTATTACTCATATAATAAAAAGTAAGTATCAAATATATCTAAAATAGCAAGTGCTCGACTTGATCCCAGAGCTATTAGTGAATAGTGGTTTAGGGTGAAGTCATATGACTCAAATAAGAGTTGAATGATTTGGATTTTAAAACTACTGCAAAAGCTTTTCGGCTTTACATGTAGAAATAATAATATTATTTTGGCTAATATCGTATATATAAGTGAGATTCATATTTCTTCAATCTGACTTGAATATAATGTTTAGAATAGATAGATATAAATGAAAACATAGATTATCTGGTGCTCTTTTCATAACTGGTTTTTTCGCTTTTGCATGATTATTTTGAGACGTTTAGCATAGTTCACATGCTTAAATTCACAAAACCTGTAACTAAATAGGATGAACAATGAAGTGTATTATTTTTGCATTTAAAGTATAAATGATAGGATGCAAATTTTATTTTCAAAAAAATATATTATATATTAAAAATAAATTTAATAAAATAAGTACACGTTAAAAAATTGGATATATATAAATGGGTAAATATGAACAAATTTTATTAAGAAAGTATTAGAAGTTAACACTTGATAGTATATATTGTTTAGACTACTTGATGACATATCCAAGTAGACATTTTCAAAAGTTTTATTAGTAATGACATTGTAGGAGTGAGAAAACAATTACAAAACAAGATGATGCATTCATTAGATAGTATATGTTTGGGAAAATCTTCATCGTTTTTACTAAAATAGGTTTATAGATCAGTGTTTAAAAATATATTGTACACACCCAAGTTTTTCAGATTATATCATTAAAGCAGTAATAAATCAGAGTTTATATCACATATCAAATAAATATTTTTCAAAGCTATATTGATGAAAATATTTGATAAGTTTGGTGAAAAGTCTAAAACTATTTTTGATTTTTTATTTGTTAGCCATCAGTTTTAAGGGTTTCTCTCTCTCTCTCTCTCTCTCTCTCTCTCTCTCTCTCTCTCTCTCTCTCTCTCTCTCTCTCTCTCTCTCTCTCTCTCTCTCTCTCTCTCTCTCTCTCTCTCTCTCTCTCTCTCTCTCTCTCTCTCTCTCTCTCTCTCTCTCTCTCTCTCTCCTCTCTCTCTCTCTCTCTCTCTCTCTCTCTCTCTCTCTCTCTCTCTCTCTCTCTCTCTCTCTCTCTCTCTCTCTCTTAACACTAACAAATTTCATTGATACAAAAAAAAGTGTTACACAGGGTGAAATACATAACTAGCGAGTTATGCAACTCCTAGACACTTAAGCCAATAGTAAACAAGACCTTACTCTGGACACTAAGACCGACAGAATTAAAGAAATTCTTCGGAAAATACAGAAAAACATATTACACACAAGCTTAAAGTAACACCGATCAGAGAAACAAGATCATAACAACAAAACACCCAAGTAATGAGATAAACCGAGAGAGGAAGGAAGACATAAGCGCACACCCACAAGCAAATTTATTAAGGGAAGTCTGCATCTCTTATATTGTTCCGGACCACCGTCTGACGAGCCATGAGACACCGCAGAAACTAAACCCTGGAAGAAAGAAGAAGACCCCGCTTTTGACATTCGACCTCCACGCAAGGTGCAAAACAAGCCGAAGCCCTAAATCCTTGAAATGAGCCGGAAGATTAGAACTCGGAAGTGGACAGAAGATTCTTTTATTTTAAGGGAGTTTATTTTGGGGGAGTTCAGACCTGTTGGAGCGCATGTTAAGAAGATTCTTTCCAGTATGTATGTTAGCCCATCCTGCTTCCTCTCATGTCCTTCAAGGTCACGTGTTCTTCATTCCACTTGAAGCATTTACAAAATAATAACAAAAAAAGAAAAAACAATTACAAAATAAGATGATGCCCAAGGCATCATGGTTTGGTAATCTTGGGATGGATACAATTACTGGTTATTCATTGTCTTATACTCGTTACTTGTTTCGTATCCTTAGGTATCTAAGGTTTTGTAACTTATTTAGGTTAATACCTTCTTTTTATTTGAATCAAATCAGACGTTAAAAAAATAAAGATGATGAATCATGCATAATTGGTTTGGTAACCTAGGGCTGGACGTAATTACTAGTTATTCGTAGTTTTTAAAACTTTTTACTCATTTTATATCCATTTAGATGTTAGTTACTCATTGTTATTAATCCGAGTATCAAGTAACTGAATTTAGATATTTGAAAGTAAATACAATGTAGTAACAAATATGAAAACAAAAAGTTACTGCGCTTAATATTACATGTTACTTATCCAAAGAATTTTGTTGTTGTAAGAAGTAAATAAAGTTGCTATAATATGGATAGATCATGTGTTTTGTTTATTTTTTCTTCTTCTTCTTTTATAATACCTAAATATATTGTTATAATAATTGTCGTGTTTTTTCTTAATAAGTAAATAAAAACACACTCTGCATTATATATATATATATATATATATTTCTAGTATAGAATATTATTTATCAAATAAATTACAAAAATACTCTGAAGTACTTGCAAGTAACTCATAAGTATTCGCAAGTACACAAACAATAGATCAATATAACTCAACTTTTAGTAGATATTCAAAATAGTAAGCACTCGTTTTCAACAAGTCAAATACCTAGTCCAAATTTTTATTACTCACAAGGTAAATTAAGTATCAAATATATCTAAAATAGCAAGTGCATGACTTGTACCCAACAATTAGCTTAAGGTGAAGTCATAAGACTCAGATTAGAGTTAATTTGTTTGGAGTTTAAGACTACTGCAAAAGCTGTTTGGCTTTATATGTAGAAATAGTAGTGTTATTTTGGGTAATATCGTTTATATAAGTAAGATTCATATTTCTTCAATCTGTCTTGAAATATACTGTTTAGATTTGATAGATATAACGGAAAATCTATAGATTATCTTTTGTTTTCAACTAGTTTTCTCGCTTTTGCATGATTATCTTGAGACGTTTAACATAGTTCACATGCTTAAAATTCACAATATCTTTGCCAACTATTTAACTAATTCCAAACCACAAAATATATTTTTTTGCATGTAAATTGTAATGATGGGTAAATTTTAACAAATTTTTAATAAGACAGTATTAGAAGTTTAGACTTGATGATATATATTTTCATCCATATTTTTCTTAGATTACTTGATGATATGTTTGCTTATGCATAATTTCTTAGACTACTTGATGACATATCCAAGGAGACTTTTTCAAAAGTTTTGTTAGTAAAGACGTTGTAGAGTGAGAAACCAATTACAAACCAAGACGATGCATTCATTAGATGGTATACGTTTGAGAAAATCTTTATCGTTTTTACTAAAATAAGCTTATAGATGAATGTATAAATATATATCATATACAACTATTTTTCAGATTATATCATTAACGCAATAATAAATCAGAGTTTATTTCACATATCAAATAAATATTTTTTCAAAAATATATCGATAAAAATACTTTCATAATATAGTCGAAAGTCTAAAAATATTTTTATTTTTTATTTGTTAGCCATCAGTTTTAAGGTTTTTCTCTCTCTTTAACTTTTATATTCTTTTTAAAATTTATATTTGTATAAGCCTATATCAAGCCCTAGTTAACATGTTATTATTATTTTATGTTTTGGATAAATTATAAATTGACGTGGAAATAAGGAAACTGATGTAAATTTATTGTCTTCAATATGTATAATTATAGAAAATTTTGAAACTATGAAATTATTATAAATAGGTAAAAAGGGTCAAACTAGTTGAGAAACTTAAATACTTTACATAATTTCTCTACCTAGGAAATTGATTAGAAATTAATTTTAAAGTTGTTTCCGACTATTGATTCTGTACATTTACAAAATGACAAAATAAATTATTAATTTAAATAAAGATCAGAGATACACCTTATTTATACAAATTTAACTCTTTTGAGACCTTTAATTTGTATACTAGATTAGGACCCGCCCTAAAGGGCGGAAATTGATTTGTCAAATTTCCAATTAATAATATATGGTAATATATAATATGTGTATATAATATTATATAAATATTTTGTGTAACATTTATATATATATATACATATTAGACATATATACTATTTTTTATTAAATATATATAGAATTAATAGTGTTATAAATTTGTGTTGTACTTGTTATTAGTTTGTATTTAATCTTTTTCATTTTTAGTATAATAATTTGCCTTGTCACACTTTTTAACTTTTTAATTTATACACATAGTTATGCTCTTTTTCAAAAAAAAACTTATACACATAGTCTTCGTAAAATGTAATATATAAAAAAATATATTTAAAAAATCTACTGAACATATGCCACCATTATTTGGTTGTTTGAACAAAAAAAAATCATGTTCTTGCATAACTGCGTATGTTGTGATATGATGTAGGTGAAAAGTAAATATATGGAAGTAAAGTTAGTGATACGAACATGAGCCTATGTTGGTCTATGCCACAATTATTTGGTTTTGGAAGATCAATGAGCATAAGCATAGACGGTCTTTGTATGCTTACGTTGTAAAATAAATCGGATATTTTTCTCTTATGTTTGGAATGAATATGGAACTCGTTATTTAAAGAGTGGTTCAGTTTTATATGGATCTAAATTATATTAAGAGATTAACCAAAAATAATTATAAAAGTGTTTACTGGTTAGGTTTAACTAAATCTATGTTGGTTAAGATTTGGTTTAATTTAAGTTGGTAGGTTGCATTGTATAGGAGGCATGATATATTCTAGCACCAACTATGAAAGAGTCCAAAATTTAAATGAGAACTTCAAATAGTAGATAATCCCTAAATTAATAGATTAGATATGAGGTCATTTGAGCATCTGAATATAATATATGCTAAAGATATTTTAATTTAGGTTTTATTCAAACTCCTTGGCACTTTTTTCATATGCATCGTAGTATTGGGTTTAATTGTAAGATTTTCATTTTTATTTGTCAATATTTGGTATCATCTAACTGCATAAGAACATCTCCAAAAGATTGTCTATTTTAGAGTTTGCAAAAACTCTATATTTGAAGTTTTAAGGTATTTTTCTCCAAAAGCAAAACTTCAAACTTAACTTCAAAACTATTCATATTTTATTCTATGGTCCTTGTATTTATTATAATTAATGTAAATCCATAAAAATTTTATAAATAACTAAAACATATATAAAAATATTACAAAAATAATAATTAACAAAATCTTTCACTAAAAGATAAAATTATAAATAGAGATATATAATAGAAAATTAAACTACAAACAAAATACCACATTATGAAGTTTCACTCTACAAAACTCTAAATTTGAAGTTTTGACGTTTCGTTTTGTAGAGCAAAAAACTTTATATTTGAAGTTATAGAGTTTCTTTTGGAGATGCTCTAAGCAAATCAATGCTATTGATCTTATAACCTAAGCTAGTCAATGCTATTTTTTTGTAATATGTAACTGCATAAGCACTTATTTCATGGTTTGAGACCATATATTGGTTTTCCATTGCTACTTAAAAATATTAGATTTTTATTTGCGTTTTAAAGCGTGAGATAATTTTCTATTTAGTTATTTTGATTTAAATGCAAAAAAAAAATTGTTCGAATTCTAAAATTCCCATTTAATTGTCTATAATTTTGTTTTGTTTGTGTGTACAATAAATACATTGCACAAAGGAAAGTACAATAAGTACATCTTTCCAGTAAACATATATTGAATTATTATGTTTTTATTAAAAACTTTCTTAGTATTATAAATAAAAAACCCCATAATGATGATAAAAACGAATTGATTTTATAAATGTATAATTATTTAGACTATGATATAATATAGGTAGGAAAAAATCACTTTCATTTTGAAATCACCAATCCATAACATTTTAACATTTTACTAATGAAAATGAGGGTTCTCTACGTTAGAAGATCAATACTAATTAAATTTGCAATCATTTTCAAATTTCTTTTATATTATATTATACTAAAATAAAATAATATAATACAAAAGATATTGTAAATCATTTTCAATACGTTAGAAGATCAATAGTGTGTCAATTTTAATATTGGTGTACACAAATACATAGTAAAAAATTTGCGATTTAACCTGATCGAAAATTGTAAATAATTATTCATAATAAAAAATATATAATTCTTCATAATAGAAAATATATATTTATGTAAGAATTTAATTTTTCGTTTTATATAATAATAATCCAGCAAAAATATAGAAAGATAAGTTTGTATAAATTTTAATTGAATGAAAAAGATATTGTAATATTATCATTATCTAAAAATTATTATTTATTATGTCATTATCCAAACTAATAAAAGCATAAAAATAAATAATTGATAATAAAAAAAATAAAAAAAATTAATTATTCACCAATGGTAACAACAAAATTAATCAGTCTAACTTTTAACGTGGGAATTCAAATGCAAAAGAAAAACACTTGGCAATTAATAGCATAGATATGTTTTGCTCATGCATAATTTTTTTAGGTGTCGCAGACTGGATATCTTGTAGGATGAGGCACAACTTACCGATTTGAAAATTACAGTAGATTCTTATGTGGTGCCAATTGGACAACAATGAAGGATGTGCAATGGTTTTATGTAGATGATTCATGTAAGGAAAAATATATGTTATTTGGACAAGGATGGTTTTCATTCTCAGGGGATTGGAGACTAACTCCATATATCCCTTTGACTCACGAAAAATGCTCAGATCTCCCATCAATAAAATATGATTTCTTTTATATTTATTTTTAAATACCAAACGTGTTAAATACATCTATAACCCTAAAATAATTGGATAATTACATGATCCAACCACAGAAACCTGACCAACCCAAACCTAATTGGGCACAACCCGGTTACTAAACCTAAACACTGTGTTTCACGCGAATCTCTCTTCTCTCTCCCTCATTTCTCTTTTCTCGACGAACTCATCTTCCTCTCTGGCGATTCTGAAACCCTAGCCTCCGTTCGTCCTCCATCAAAATCGATAACCCATCAATCTCTCCCTCTCATTTTCGTGTCATAACTCTCTCTTTGTCTCTGTTTGATAATTAAACCAAAACCCTAGAGGCGAGAACCGCTTCGTTTCTTCTTCCTTCTCCACCAAATCGAGTCTCCATCTTCGTTTCTTCTGGTAAGTGATTAGTTTCCCTTTCTTTGGTTGTTATTAGGTTGTTTTGTTAGTAGATTTAAAAATTACGAAGAACAGTCTCTGTGGTCTTGTCCCCCTTTTATTAAGGTAGTGTCTTAGTAAGCAAGAAATGTGGGAAAACATGGTGAAATATTAGATTTGGTATAAGTGGATATGAAACCAAAATATGAAACCGAAATGGTGATTAAGGTAGTGTCTTATTGGTGAAACCGAAATGGTGATTAAGGTAGTGTCTTATTAGATTTTGTTATTAAGGTAGTGTCTTATTCGATATGAAACCGAAATGGTGATTGAGTCTTTGAATGGTAGGATAAATGTAAACTGAAAGAGAGTTGGTGATCTATTGAGATTATGCAAAGTAAAATTCAAGGTTGTGCCTAAATGTGTGTTGTTGTTGTTGTTTCTGGATGTTAATAGGAACGAGATAATGGCAGGTAAGGGTAGAGGGAAAAAATGACGAAACAAAAAGTGGGAAATCCACAAGAGCTCGAAAATATGATGCTCCTGTTGAAGAGAATGTGGAAGAGCTACCAGACGGGAACAATAGTGAGGATCTACCTGAACACCCCTCTGAGGTATAATATACTTTTGGTTTTTAGTAATAAATTGTCACTGCTTGGTGTGTATTGGTTATAGTTTAATTAAGTGTCACTGTTGTGTATCCGAGAACAAAGGGCAAAAAAAGAAGGCGTCCATCTACTGGAGGTGGAGTCAAACCGGGCTCAAAACGTACATAAAATATACCGTAAAACCCATAAGTACAGTTTACAAAATCCTTTTAGATCTCTTAAGTGGGGGTTATTGGTTCTAGTAGTTTAATAGATTTGGATTTTTTTTTGAATTTAGAAATTTTTGACAAATCTATTGATTCTAAAATCAAATAAATAGATTTCCAAAATCAATGATATAGATTTCAAAATCAAAATAAATGGATTTACAGTTGAAGTTCTAGTTTTGGCTTCTTCAAACATATACTCTGACAGTAACTAATTTATAATACAAGATCTAATTTATCATCTTTATTCTACATATATGTTTCTTTTTTCTTCTGAAGTTTTTTGTTATCTAGGAAATTCTGAATTTATGTTTAATGTATAAATTTGACAAAAGCAGTTTAAGAACCTATCAAAATATTCGTGAAGACATTGCCAAGTTTGACAAAATATAATTTTTTGTTTTATTTGATAGTGTTTCTTTTTTTTTTGGTTCGTTTAATAGTGGAGACTTCAATAAGAAAAGTCCACTATTTTATCTTTTCTCGCAGGCACCGTTTTACTTGCCGGAATCTCAACAGAATAATACAATGATATCAACTAACATTTAATTAGGGCACAAAATATAAAGAATTATGAATAACACAAATCCAATCAAAATAACAAGGTTTCACTCAATATTTGTTCCTTTGTATTTTACTCTTATAATTATTCATAAATCCACTCAAATCCATATTTAAATCAAATTCGTAAACAAATATGTATTATTGAATAACACATGATTCTAAAATCTATTTTAAAATCGTAGAACCAATAACAATAGATTTGAAATTAGATTTTAAAATAATAGAACCAATAACACTAGATTTGACTTAGATTTTCAAATCCATTAAAATATATGAACCAATAACACCCCCTAAAATTTGCATTCAATCTTTCCTTTCTTACACTAGCCGATATATACACTTATTTTTATAAGTATTCCAGCAAAAATTACATCAGAAACGGACATAAATTATACCTGAAATCCATATACACAGATTTACAAATCGTTTTTTTCTCTCTCACATTTTCAAAAATTCTTACTTTTTAGGTTACCCATGGTATACAAAAACATTTAAAAGATATTTCACCCAAAATTTCATGAAAAACAGACAAGAATTACTTGATCTTGGAGCTTCAAAATCGCCAATAGAGGTTGGGGAAGAAGGGTTTCACGTGGAGAGGAGGAAAGAGAGGAGAGAAACATGATGACATGTGGGGCATGCTCAATTCTGATTGGTTAAGGTTGTCTGTGGACTCCATTTGGTTGTTGTGTTTGGTTGGATGAATTTATTTGAAAAATTAAATGAATTAATGAGGTGGAGAAGAAATATATTAAAGAAAGAAAGGTTAATATGGAGAATTCAAAGACAAAGGGGTAAGGGGAAAAGAGAGGGGATAAAGAGAATGATTTTTTTTCATAAGAGCATTTGGAGTTAGTCTCTCATGGGATTCAACTAACAAAATCATGGGGTCGATGAATATATGACAAATCCTATTGTCTGTAAAGCTTTAATTTGGCCACAAAGTGCATGATAACCCCATCAAGCACTACATGCAAATATGTTCGACATTGTATTTGTTATTTTGCATATATGTTGGATTGAGAAGTAAAAAAAATGTTTTTATAATGTTAAATTTATTTCATATAAAATACGAAAGCTGGCCATTATGTCAATGTAAACACCATTTTCACCAATTAAAAGCAGTTTATTGCAAATTTCACCTCAGTTAATATTAAGGTTATCATGCACTTCGTGGCCAAATTAAAGCTTTACAACACCATCTTGGGTTTCTGATGGTTCATACTTTTTTATATTAAAAATGTTCTTTTTGGAATATTTCCTTGTCTAGTGACGTTAGAATTAAAGGAAACCCTTATATCCTAATGATATAAATTGTAATATTATTGTGAAATGAAGGATAAATCCTATAAAAGAGTTCTTAGTAGCATAACCCATCTCAATAAACTTAAACACATATATGAGTTTTCCATGAATATGGAGGAAATGTAGCCCATTATTTGTCCAATCTCTATAATATTTTTGAAAAGTCAGTTTTTAGGTGTTGTGGAGAGTTTTTATATATTCTGTCGTGGAGAGTAACCTTTCATTAGATTTGGATCTGTAAACATGTGCACGATTCTCTTGTTACATAGGTGGGAAGAAAGGTGGAGGACGAGGTGGTGGAAATAAGGAGTAAGAGGAGTTGATTTTGGCCTTGGTATTGGATTTAACTCAGAATCAAGTGGGCCACATTAGTTATTTAACATTTTACCAAAAAAAAAAAGTGGGACATTAGCTGCACCAAGTAGAAGCGCTGCTGCACCTAGTAGAAAGGGAGTGATCAATTCTGTGAGAACTGGAGTAATGGCCCAATTCAATAATAGCTTTGTGGCTGCTACGCCATCAAGCCATGCTTATCCGAACAAGAGACCAGCCTTAAAGGGATTTGTCTCGGGGGGGGGGGACCATTGGTGGGGGTAGAACTCAAACTCCCCTGGTAGTAACTGGTCATAACTCCAGTCAAAGGAATACACAGAGGTTTGTTCCCTTTTAGTTGCAGCATTGTTTTTCTTGTAAGGTTTGATTTATAATCTTTAGTGTTGGCTGACATTGTTCGACTGTACTGTTGCCAGTTCTTAAGATCGGCCAAGAGAGCGGAAAAGGAGATCTGGTTGGGATAATTGATTGCAAGTGCTTTTACAATATTGTTGTAGCATGTGTCTGAAAGAATATCTCCTAAATGTCACATGTGCTGTTTACTAGCTACAATAGGACGCGATGCAGGAGATATAAAATTAAAAGTTGTGTTACCACAAAGTTGCAAATGAGGTGATGAAAAAAAAGAATTCAAGTTACAAAGCATTAATACATCAAGATATTTTTTTCAATACAAGAAGTAATAAAGCTTTCACATGTCTTGAAGCAAAGTGACGGACATGATCTCTATCGGTGCTTTTGGTTGATAATGTTCATCTGTCTCAACCTCCTCGATCTCCTGAACCACATCTTGTCCCTTTGCAACACGACCAAAAACTGTCAACTTCTCGTTCAGATCTGTGATCTGAGAAGATACAATGAAAAACTGAAACCCTCCTTCCTCGTTTTTAGCTTTAGGAGTTCCCACCATGAATTCTTCTTGTTTTAAACTGCACAAAGACAGAGATAGAAAGAAAGAGTTTACATAATCAGAGGCCTGAAAAAGTCAAACCTTTTTTATCAGCTAAACGGTTTAGTAAGTAGAAGCAAACCTGGTATGAAGGTTATTCTTTTGGAGAGCCCAATCTGTGACAGCATCGGACTCAGCAGAGTGACCAGCTTGAATGACAGAATGCTTTACAACTCTGCTGAATAAGAAACCTTTGAAATACCCATCTTGACTGCACTCACCAATGACAAAACCCAACACAGACTATATAAAAATTGTTTTTTAAAAAATGGTAATGTTTTGGGACATGAATTTTTTTTTTTTTGCATACCATAAGTTGATGAATTCGTCAACAACGTTGGGAGCAGCATCTTTGAACAGTTCAATGGTCACTGAACCTTTGCCCGTATCTAAGGTCTAGAGTAAGAAAAAAAAAAAAGATAACATGAAGGAAACAAAAAGAAAACACATAAAGAGAAGATATTGTGAAAATAAAACTCACAGCAAACCATGGGACATTAGTGGTCTTTGCTGAATCCTACACAACAACAAGACAATCATTTGACAAGAGGTATTAACTATTGACATAGAGAAGGTGATAGAGAATAATAGTGTACCTGAAGAAGTGATCTACCATTGTGGGTTGGGATCTCAGATCTGTAAGCCACAAGAAAGAAATTCATAAGATGTCTAAACTAATAAATACAAAAATCAAATATGAAATTTGAAAGAACCTGAGGGTCCAACGTCTGTAGGCGGAGAAGAGGACGAAGACGACCAAAAGCAGGGCCAAGGTGTAAATCACGATGCTGGTTATGCTAATAGGAGAAGGTCCTTTCTTCTTCTTGCTTTGCTGCAATAGAGCTTGCGGCTTGATCTTCGCCATTAGATCCCACAAAACCTTTGATCCAGAGGAACAATCATACCAAAAAAAAAGCATATCAGATTCGAAAAGCGGTTAGCTTCTTCTGCAGAGAATCTTATCTATGAGATCGATAAATCTCCGATCTAGCCAGGACGGAGAAAACTTAACTTGATTAAAGACTTACCTTCTGCTTCTTGTTAGTTAGCTGATGGAGAGGAGAATTAAAGAGTAAGTTGGTCTTGTTTCTGCAAAGAGAGTGGTTTCTTCTAGGCCTGCGACTTCGGTTTTCCGAAACCGAACCGAATCGAACCGTCGGTTTTCGGTTAACCGAAGTTTTAAAAAAAAATTCCGAAATAAACCGAATGAAATTTCGGTTCGGTTCGGTTCGGTTATCGGTTTTTTTCGGTTTTCAACCCTCTCTCTGCTCTGCAAATCTATCTGCCTTTTAAAAGATGATTGACGATGTTGAACCCTCTCTTTCGTTCAGAGGGACTTGACTTGAAATGGATTTTAGTTTTTGGTTTGGATCAGGTGATATTATGGTTTTATTTACCAGATAAACTCAACTTTATTTTTTTCCTTCTTGATATAATAAATATTTTCAAAATATTGTGTAATTAATCCAACCAATATACTTTTAAGGTGTGGTGGATATCACTAGAGTGTCTTGTTGCTCAGAAACAGTTGAGCAAACCAAAACATACACATCTATCTTGATGGCTCATCACCAGTGGCTCCTTAATATGGTTTTCACAAGTCTCAAAGTTTATGCCACTTTCATCACACCTTTTCTATTGGATTCCAACAAATATTCACCAAATGTTCCGAGTCTTGAAGTAATCAACTTCTTTAAACTCAGGTCTACTCTTTTTCAAATCTCCCTTCCAAAATACTTGCTTAGTGACTTGCCCTGTGTTGAAACAGGAGAATGCAAATGAGGATAGATATAAGATCTTGTGACATGTAAATACTTAGCTTCCTTTTAATAACAGAGACTCAACTGTTCAGTTAGTTTACCTGTGACATTTTTATGGACATGTTGTTTCAACAGCCACTCTTGTTACTACCGGATATACCGAATTCTTCTCTTCATCCTGGAAACTCACACATCCCATGAAAGATTGGAGTTTACTCTTCTTGTAAGAAGATGCTTTTACTATTTTTAAAAAACATGGAAGTCCAAGTGTGTCAAGAAATGATTATCTAACCGCTGTGGATAAGGATTGTTGTTGGAGGAGTTGCAATAGAGGAGACTGATCTTGCTGGATGTTTTCTATTGCATCTTGGTCCTCACTGTTTGACGGGGGAGAGACAATTTTTTGATCTTGTAGCCTGTCGAACCATCTCTCAGACATGGAGTACTCCTCTGGTTTCTCCCACTGTGTGTTTCATCCATATATAATCAAATCCTAACCAGACAATTGCTTCAGTGGAGTGCACAATGAAAGATGGAAAAAATGTATTACCGTGCTTTCGCAAGTGACACAATGGAAATAATACTTGTTCCCATCAGGACAAGTGTGTTCACTCCAGTCACACTCTTCTTTATTCTGGTTTTAACGAATGACATTTGCATTACTGGAAATCTTCTGACCATTAGTCTACAAAAATCTAGTATAGATAAAGAGATTTATGAAACCTATTACTGTTAACAGATCCTACTACAAAAGGAAGGAGTACCTCCATGCTGGTAGTCTCAGATTTATGATGCTTGACAAAATCCTGAGGGTTTTGAAACTCGGATACTGCTTGAGCATTTTGCTGCGGAAAGTGATTAGGTTGTGAAGCGAAACCAACGACTCTAGGGGCTGCAGGTTCTTTGTTTCCCCACTGGGGATATGGTTGTGGGTGCCAATTTGGCATTGCAGGTGGAGCGTTAAAGTTAGACCTGAAGACACATAACAATTGAAATATGTTGGGTGATAATCAAGATTATTAGTATTGAATTATTATTGCTGCTGAAAAAGTTTTGAAAACAGTTCCTTCAAGAAGTATATAACTAAGTTTTGAAAACAGTTCCTTCAAGAACTACCCGCATGGTAAATACACCATTTAACCCTTTGATTGCTGCTAGTGCCATCTCCTTACGAGAAAACTGAACAAATGCAAACCCTGCAGAGACCAAAGCAAGGTTTCATGCAAATCCAGAACATCACATTAAACCAGAGGCTTGGAGATCAGAACAAAACGATTTGCATATAGTTCCCTTGTTTATTATATATAATTGATGTCTCCTAAAGTGTTTGTCCAAAGACGAACAGACATAGAAGCTTACTAAGTGCAATTAGTCCAGTAAATAGTAAGGGCTAAACAGTCAGTAGGTGAAGTATTCACCTGAACAATACAATTTAGGATGTCTGAAGGACAATGAACATACCACGGCTAACATTCATGTCGTCGACTGCCATATAAATATCTCCAATGACTCCGAACCTACAAAACACCTGAAAAAGAGGACATCAAATGAAGGCAGGCAGAATATAACAAAGTATAAAAATCAAAAACGTGAAAGGACTCCAACAACCATACCTCATGGACGTCCGTTCTTGTTGTTTGTTTGTTGAGGCATCTGACATATAATTTATCAGGAATTTTCTGTTGATTATCAAAATGCGGCTGCTGATTGAAACCATGTTCTCTGTTGTCGTTTTGTGGGTATTGCTGGAATCCAACGCCGGCGACATGGTGGTGCGACGGATGAATCTGATGAGTGTTGTTGTTGTTGTTGTTATGATAGTACGGAGCTTGTGGTGGTGGTGGACAAGGTCCAGGGAAGGCGTTTTCGATGCGTCTTTCCATCGGACTCGATTAGTGTAATCGGTCAATCTCTCCGGCGTAGGTTTGATATTGTTTGGTTCAATTTAAATCTTAGTACTGAAACGACACCGTTCCGAGCTATTAATTATTACTTGTAATTTGTAAACCTCTCTTTCTTACAAAGGCATTCTTTTCTCCAACATCAACTTTCATTTGTCACATGGATACAACAAGATTACAACTCCAACTACAACATTAAAATTTAGTGTCACCTAAGAGTACTTAAGAAGAATCCTGGGCTACCCAATCAAAACTACATTGCATTTTCACCACTGCAAGAAAAACACTCTTAGATCATGATTATTAGGAGCCTAAACTTTATTTACCAAGTGAGGTGACTATTTAAATGTCTTCACCATGATACTATTTTCTTAATGATAACACTAGATTTTGATCTTCACTTTAAAAGCACTAATATTTTTCTTACTATTTTGATAAAACTTAATTGAATTTATAACTTTATTTAGAAAACAAATACTTTTATAGTTGTTCTATTTTTTATTCAAAAAAGTTGTTCTATTATATTATTTTGATTTTCAAGTAATGTTTTACCTACACCCGTGATAGAACTGATATATCTGGTGATCTATGTATAATCTGGCTCAAATTTAGTAAAAAGATTTTCAATTAAAAATCCTAGAAAACCCGGTATAAATAGAAAAGCCACATACTATTTGATATTAGATGATCCGCTGTAAGCCCAAAAAATATAATAATATGTCTGAAACTTTTTATCATATAACTCACATTTCTAATATTATATAAAAGTAAAAAAAAAACTTGTAAATCCTTAAACTTTAATGAATTTGCATTGTTATTTGAAGAAAATAAAACAATAGTAGTAGAAAAAAAAATTATTGATATGATATTACTTCCTCTATTTCTAAAAGATCCACGTTATAGAACTTTCGCATTTTTTAATAAAACATATTAAAACTTAGCTATAAATGCATATTTTTCTGTAATTTTATACTTCCTATATTTTAAACCAATAAGACTTCACAAAATGCAATAATGTTTTTGAACTTCACAAATTTTTATTATTAGTTGACAAATATTGAATTGAAAATATGAAAAATGTATCTTTTTGAAACAAAAATTTTCTCTAGAACATGGATATTTTAGAAACGGAGAGAGTATTATTTATTTTTAATTACTAATAAAATATAATAAGTTTGTATTTTATTTATTTTAGATCTAAAACTTAATTTTAAGATAAATTTTAAAATATTTTAAACACTCAAAATTGGTATATCATTATTATGTAAACGTCATAGTGAATAATATTTTTTAAATATTTATGTATATATTCATATTCGAACGTCAAATAATATTTTGCATGAAAAATATTTAAATTAACTGGAGAGTATAATTTGCATATTACTAGAATCATTATTGTTCACAAAATATGGAAAGTTCTAATTACTAAAAATATATAGAATATTTTATTTTTAGTTTAAATAAGTATTTTATATTAAATTTAAATGGAAATAGCATGATATTGTAAATAATTCTAAAAGCAATGGCTCATACCCCATAACATCGCCAGAGGGTTTGGATCCAACATGATATCGTCTGGAATCGTCATCGCTAAAAACTTATGAGAAATGTATAAATTGTGTTATTGATATGAAGAGAGTTACATAACTTTATATAGCAGAACTATATGAATCAAACAATAAATATGAAGATCATATAATCATTAAGAAGAATATATGATGGAGTGATTATAGTGATTGAGTGAATCATATGAGTTATGATTGATACTCTTTCCTTGATACGCCCCTTCAAGTTCAAGGGGTGATGAAGCCAAGATAGCGGAAGCAGCGGCTTGAGATTGACATCTTTAAAAAAATAAGATAGGAGATAAAAAGAAGCCTTGCGCTTGAACCATATGGTGAGACGGACTTTTAGCTTAGATTGATTTAGACACGGACGACTATACTACTAGTCGTGTGGAAGCATATAGCTTGATGGAGTCATAAATGACTTGACCACATATCAACTCTGGAGTTGCGGAAAAAGTAGATGTGTGCACACCTTGACTAGAGAGGCAGAAGAACTGGAACGTTGGCTTTATAAATCACTACAAGAAGCATTTTGGCTTGATAAAAAGAAAAATAACAAATGAGAACCAAAAGATTAAAAAAAAACTTGAAATAAAAGAAGAAGAAAACCAAAAACGTGAAATTCTAAATAAAAGCTACGGAAACATGTTTATCTTGAGTTTGATCGGTGGATCAAAACTCACAAAAATAACCTGCTCTGATACCATAAAAACTTATGAGAAATGTATAAATTGTGTTATTGATATGAAGAGAGTTACATAACTTTATATAGCAGAACTATATGAATCAAACAATAAATATGAAGATCATATAATCATTAAGAAGGAATATATGATGGAGTGATTATAGTGATTGAGTGAATCATATGAGTTATGATTGATACTCTTTCCTTGATAATCGCAACATCTAATGCCTACGGGATCATTTGAAAATTCATTTAGATATGTACCTTTTAACAAGATTTAGAAACACTGTAATAATATAAAATCATTATATCATAAATGAAATTTTGATAAATATTTATAAATATTTTCAATTAATCTTAATATATACGAAACCAAAGCAATATCAACAACCAAACAATATTTTAGATTTGAAATTAAACATGTATTGTAATTATTCTTTTTCTTGAAATTAAAGGCTTTCATGTATTGTACTTATTGACTGAAAAGAAATTCAATAGCACTAAAATGATTATAAACAATCATAACTCATAAAACATCAACATTATGTATTGTCAACAAAAAGAGTGAGACAAAAATACAAAAATAATAAATTACAAAATATTATCTATTTATCCTCGTATATTATATTTATATTGTGTTTATTATGTTTATCATTTTTAGTTTTAGTGTTATTTAATGTTTTAATCCTAGTTTTTCATGCTTCCATAATATTTCTAATAAGTAAATTTTCATTTTGGTTTCTATAAAATATTTACTTTTTGGTTTTAAATATATATTTTTGATAATATTTATGATTTTACGGATAAATTAGTTATAGTATAAATTAATTTGTGATTTTGATGTTCGTCATGTACAAATACAAAATAATTTATTTTAAGTTAGGAATATAATTGTTAATATTAAAAATATAAAGATATTTAACATAAGAATATAATTTATATTTACGATATTGTAGTAATCTGTAATAGGTTCGATATTTACAATAAGAATAGAGAAGTTGGTTATAATATTAGTTATTAAAATCATAAAGTAAAAATAAAATAAATATAATTATGATATTATCGGTAGCTATTGTTAACATCAATAGTTAACTAGATTAGGACCCGCCCTAAAGGTCGGAAATTGATTTGTCAAATTTCAATTAATAATATATGGTATATATAATATGTTGTATATAATATTATATATATTTTGTGTAACATTTATATATATATATACATATTAGACATATATAATATTTTATTAAATATATATAGAATTTAATAGTGTTATAATTTGTGTTGTACTTGTTATTAGTTTATATTTAATCTTCTTTCATTTTTAGTATAATAATTTGCCTTGTCACCACTTTTACCTTTTAACTTATACACATAGTTATGCTTTTTCAAAAAAAAACTTATACACATAGTCTCGTAAAATGTAATATATAAAAACATATTTAAAAAATCTACTGACCATATGCCACCATTATTTGGTTGTTTGAACAAAAAAAATCATGTTCTTGCATAACTGTGTATGTTGTGATATGATGTAGGTGAAAAGTAAATATATGGAAGTAAAGTTAGTGATACGAACATGAGCCTATATTGGTCTATGCCACAATTATTTGGTTTTTGGAAGATCAATGAGCATAAGCATACACGGTCTTTGTATGCTTACGTTGTAAATAAATCGGATATTTTTCTCTTATGTCTGGAATGATATGAAACTCGTTATTTAAGAGTGGTTCAGTTATTATAATCTAATTATATTAAGAGATTAACCAAAAATATTATAAAAGTGTTACTGGTTAGGTTTAACTAATCTATGTTGGTTAAGATTTGGTTTAATTTAAGTTGGTAGGTTGCATTGTATAGGAGGCATGATATATTCTAGCAACAACTATGAAAGAGTCCAAAATTTAAATGAGAACTTCAAACAGTAGATAATCCCTAAATTAATAAATTAGATATCTATTTATAAATTAAATATCCTAAACAACTATATATACCATTATTATTAAAATATATTTTTAAACAAAAAATATATATCGGTTAGAATATCTTTTGTTTATTAATTATCTAAATATCTTGACAATAATATATATATATAAAATTTAATAATTATATTAATTAAACTAATGATGCATCCTAAAATCATGGAATATAAAAATAAACAAATTCATTTTTCAATAATAATATAGATATATAGATAAATAACTAAAAGATCAACCATCTAAATGAAATTAACAAAATTAATCAAATTTAAATCTGTTTAGAATAAAACATTATGATGGATTCAGAGAATAAAATGCAATATAATATATATCCAAGTGATAACCAAAATGACTAGATATTATCTATGCAAAATCATATGTTTAATTAAAATATAATAATATTATTAAATAAATCATATATAGAATATAAATTGATCAAAATTGAAAATAATATATTAATCAATTATTATAATAAATTTATTTTATAATATTTATATCCATGCATAAGCACGGAAAACTCATTTTGGTAATAATTTTTGAAAGATACGAAAGTATTATGATATATAAAACTGACATATTTTGGATGGCCTAGACCAATAAGGAGGAAATAACATGTGCATGCACGTTCAGCTTATATAACATATAACGTGCTAACAAGCGATCAATATCAACCACTAAACTTTTCATCATGGCTAGTTTTATATATTAGGTAATTACATTTGCAGCCCACCATAAACTATGCACATACACTGCTCAATCATGCTTAATGTTAAGCTCATTCTCTCAATCATTCGAATTTCTATAATTAATATTATACGAGACGTACATATATCAAATATGTATAAAAAAACTACAAAGTACATTGTTTCGTGTTGACGGCGGTGAGAGAATACATTGAATCAAATAGTCTGCGAGGGTATCTGATCAATATTGCTCTACGAATCTGCTTCTTGTTGTTTTATTTTAATTATGAATAAACACACAAACACATGACGAGCAAAGGAAATAATCTTTTGAGATGTTTCGATTAAATCCACTCGCGATTTAAAAATCTTAAATATGAAGTTCAAAAATTCAAAGAAACATTGAAGATACTCGCATGTTCTTATGTCTTTTTAAATCAAAACATTATCCCACTCGCCAACATCGTTATCTACTTTGCCTAGAAAAATAAAACACCTAAAACTAGGAGGTGTCATAACTCATAATGACTGGTTTTTCTGGGTCATTTGCATCTCATTGTTTCCAGCTAATATAAGCCGGCGCAACTAATGAACAACCAAATAGCCATATAGTATCATTATCTATAAATGGATATCAATTCATGCTAAATGCATCGTAGGAAAATCAAAACGTGGATGCATTTTCTGAAATTTTATCAACCGGAAAGATATACAAACACAAATTCCATCTTATCAACTTATCATATTTCAAGCCTTTCTTCAAAAAAAAACTTATCATATTTCAAGCACCACCTTCTTAATAGACCGACTGCATGCATTGCGTGTAAATTAGATAAGTATCTAATCTATAAGAAATAAAGCATAAAGATAATTACATTCTTATCGTTATTCGCCAACTTTCATAAACTCAAAACTAATTGGCCGGAAGTTAATATAAAATTATAAAGCCCAACAAAGGAGGAATAAGACAGGGTGTTTCATGGCGATGTGAACGGGGAAAAAGATGGTGTTCTTAAGCATATAGGATAGTTAGGTGATGATGGAAAATCATGTGAGTGCATGTGCATCCAGTTGTATTTTGGTGACATTACCTCTAATCTAATCTAAACCCTAATTATCCATCAATTAACGACATTTTAAAACACAAAACAAAACAACCTTGTGGACACTTGTCCAAATATCATCCAATTCTTTTTGGATAGAAAAGAGAACCTTCTCAGAAGCTGTAATATCCATTTGAAGTTATATCAAAAGGTCGCTTACCTATTTATCTGTGTATATAAACTACGAGGCCGTCTCATATTGGGATCATATTAAATCATCATTGTAGAGTTCTTATCACTTGTCTATAAACCATTCTTTCATCACATTAACCAAAAAAATATTCTTGCATCATTTACAATTATGGAGTAACTAGAAGGACAAAGAAAGGAAATTTGGGTTTTGATGAGAAGGCAAAGAGATCGAAGGGCACTTGTGAAGAAGATCATGCCCCAATCGAAGAAGAGTTTAGAAGCTCATAGAAGACCGTGTCGTTCAATTAACAGACGAGTGAAGACGCTGAAAGAGCTTATTCCCAAACACCAAACATCGGAAGGTTTGAATGGACTCTTTAGACAGACGGCAGATTATATTTTGGCTTTGGAAATGAAAGTGAGAGTTATGCAGACAATGGTTCAGGTTTTGACCGAAACTGATTGTGTCTAAATGACCTCAAATATATATATATATATATATATCGTGTTATAATATGTTTTTCTAGTTTATATTTGTTCGTTTTTGTTTTAGTATCTTGTGGGATTGTCTTGCATTGTGCAGTATAGAAAAGAATTTGGTTTACGTTGCTGATGTAGACTTTGCAAAAAGAAAAAAAAAACTCGCGATATATAACAGATGACTGATGATTTTTGGCAAAAAAACATCTGAATTCTAAACATACCCAATTCATAATTCGATTGTAATTGTCCATGCATGGATGGGAGTGTTTTTTGTGCGCAATCTATCATTGGCAAAGAACGAAGAGTTTATATAGTTCTTCTAACGAAGAGTTATATAGTCTTCTCAAAGGAGGTGTCTAGATAAATGAACAAGAAGAACAAAA
>NC_079513.1:10410923-10456271 GCF_000801105.2 Raphanus sativus | reverse complement strand
TTAGATCATGATTATTAGGAGCCTAAACTTTATTTACCAAGTGAGGTGACTATTTAAATGTCTTCACCATGATACTATTTTCTTAATGATAACACTATATTTTGATCTTCTCTTTATAAGCACTATATTTTTCTTACTATTTTGATAAAACTTAATTGAATTTATAACTTTATTTAGAAAACAAAATACTTTTATAGTTGTTCTATTTTTTATTCAAAAAAGTTGTTCTATTATATTATTTTGATTTTCAAGTAATGTTTTACCTACACCCGTGATAGAACTGATATATCTGGTGATCTATGTATAATCTGGCTCAAATTTAGTAAAAAGATTTTCAATTAAAAATCCTAGAAAAACCGGTATAAATAGAAAAGCCACATACTATTTGATATTAGATGATCTGCTGTAAGCCCAAAAATATAATAATATGTCTGAAACTTTTTATCATATAACTCACATTTCTAATATTATATAAAAGTAAAAAAAACTTGTAAATCCTTTAACTTTAATGAATTTGTATTGTTATTTGAAGAAAATAAAACAATAGTAGTAGAAAAAGAATTTATTGATATGACATTACTTTCTCTATTTCTAAAAGATCCACGTTATAGAACTTTTCGCATTTTTTAATAAAACATATTAAAATTTAGCTATAAATGCGTAGTTTTCTGTAATTTTATATTTCCTATATTTTTAAACCAATAAGACTTCACAAAATGCAATTAATGTTTTTGAACTTCACAAATTTTCATTATTAGTTGACAAATATTGCATTGAAAATATGAAAATGTATCTTTTTGAAACAAAAATTTTCTCTAGAACATGGATATTTTAGAAACGGAGAAAGTATTAGTTTATTTTTAATTACTAATAAAATATAATAAGTTTGTATTTTATTTATTTCAGATCTAAAACTTAATTTTAAGATAATTTTAAAATATTTTAAACACTCAAAATTGGTATATCATTATTATGTAAACGTCATAGTGAATAATATTTTTAAATATTTATGTATATATTCATATTCGAACGTCAAATAATATTGTGCATGAAAAATATTTAAATTAACTGGAGAGTATAATTTGCATATTACTAGAATCATTATTGTTCACAAAATATGGAAAGTTCTAATTACTAAAAATATATAGAATATTTTATTGTTAGTTTAAATAAGTATTTTATATAAATTTAAATGGAAATAGCATGATATTGTAAATAATTCTAAAAGCAATGGCTCATACCCCATAACATCGCCAGAGGGTTTGGATCCACATGATATCGTCTGGAATCGTCATCACAACATCTAATGCCTACGGGATCATTTGAAAATTCATTTAGATATGTACCTTTTAACAAGATTTAGAAACACTGTAATAATATAAAATCATTATATCATAAATAAAATTTTGATAAATATTTATAAATATTTTCAATTAATCTTAATATATACGAAACAAAAGCAATATCAACAACCAAACAATATTTTAGATTTGAAATTAAACATGTATTGTACTTATTCTTTTTCTTGAAATTAAAGGCTTTCATGTATTGTACTTATTGACTGAAAAGAAATTCAATAGCACTAAAATGACTATAAACAATCATAACTCATAAAACATCAACATTATATATTGTCAACAAAAAGAGTGAGACAAAAATACAAAAATAATAAATTACAAAATATTATCTATTTATCCTCGTATATTATATTTATATTGTGTTTATTATGTTTATCATTTTTAGTTTTAGTGTTATTTAATGTTTTAATCCTAGTTTTTCATGCTTCCATATATATTTCTAATAAGTAAATTTTCATTTTGGTTTCTATAAAATATTTACTTTTTGGTTTTAAATATATATTTTTGATAATATTTATGATTTTACGGATAAATTAGTTATTAGTGTAAATTAATTTGTGATTTTGATGTTCGTCATGTACAAATACAAAATAATTTATTTTAAGTTAGGAATATGATTGTTTAATATTAAAAATATAAAGATATTTAACATAAGAATATAATTTATATTTACGATATTGTAGTAATCTGTAATAGGTTCGATATTTACAATAAGAATAGAGAAGTTGGTTATAATATTAGTTATTAAAATCATAAAGTAAAAATAAAATAAATATAATTATGATATTATCGGTAGCTATTGTTAACATCAATAGTTAATATCTATTTATAAATTAAATATCCTAAACAACTATATATTACCATATATATTAAAATATATTTTTAAACAAAAATATATATATCGGTAGAATATCTTTTGTTTATTAATTATCTTAAATATCTTGACAATATATATTATATTATATATATATATATATATATATATATATATATATATATATATATAATTTAAATAATTATATTAATTAAACTAATGATGCATCCTAAAATCATGGAGAATATAAAAAATAAACAAATTCATTTTTCAATAATAATATAGATATATAGATAAATATCTAAAAGAGCAACCAATCTAAATGAAATTAACAAAATTAATCAAAATTTAAATCTGTTTAGAATAAAAACATTATGATTGGATTCAGAGAATAAATGTAATATAATATATATCCAAGTGATAACCAAAATGACTAGATATTATCTATGCAAAATCATATGTTTAATTAAAATATAATAATATTATTAAATAAATCATATATAAAATATAAATTGATTTGAAATTGAAAATAATATATTAATCAATTATTATAATAAATTTATTTTATAATATTTATATCCATGCATACGTACGGAAAAATCATTTTGGTAATAATTTTTGAAAGATATGAAAGTATTATGATATTATAAAACTGACATATTTTGGATGGCCTAGACCAATAAGGAGGAAATAACATGTGCATGCACGTTCAGCTTATATAACATACAACGTGCTAACAAGCGATCAATATCAACCACTAAACTTTTCATCATGGCTAGTTTTATATATTAGGTAATTACATTTGCAGCCCACCATAAACTATGCACATACACTGCTTAATCATGCTTAATGTTAAGCTCATTCTCTCAATCATTCGAATTTCTATAATTAATATTATACGAGACGTACATATATCAAATATGTATAAAAAACTACAAAGTACATTGTTTCGTGTTGACGGCGGTGAGAGAATACATTGAATCAAATAGTCTGCGAGGGTATCTGATCAATATTGCTCTACGAATCTGTTTCTTGTTGTTTTATTTTAATATGAATAAACACACAAACACATGACGAGCAAAGGAAATAATCTTTTGAGATGTTTCGATTAAATCCACTCGCGATTTAAAAATCTTAAATATGAAGTTCAAAAATTCAAAGAAACATTGAAGATACTCGCATGTTCTTATGTCTTTTTAAATCAAAACATTATCCCATTCGCCAACATCGTTATCTACTTTGCCTAGAAAAATAAAACACCTAAAACTAGGAGGTGTCATAACTCATAATGACTGGTTTTTCTGGGTCATTTGCATCTCATTGTTTCCAGCTAATATAAGCCGGCGCAACTAATGAACAACCAAATAGCCATATAGTATCATTATCTATAAATGGATATCAATTCATACTAAATGCATCGTAGGAAAATCAAAACGTGGATGCATTTTCTGAAATTTTATCAACCGGAAAGATATACAAACACAAATTCCATCTTATCAACTTATCATATTTCAAGCCTTTCTTCAAAAAAAAACTTATCATATTTCAAGCACCACCTTCTTAATAGACCGACTGCATGCATTGCGTGTAAATTAGATAAGTATCTAATCTATAAGAAATAAAGCATAAAGATAATTACATTCTTATCGTTATTCGCCAACTTTCATAAACTCAAACTAATTGGCCGGAAGTTAATATAAAATTATAAAGCCCAACAAAGGAGGAATAAGACAGGGTGTTTCATGGTGATGTGAACGGGGAAAAAGATGGTGTTCTTAAGCATATAGGATAGTTAGGTGATGATGGAAAATCATGTGAGTGCATGTGCATCCAGTTGTATTTTGGTGACATTACCTCTAATCTAATCTAAACCCTAATTATCCATCAATTAACGACATTTTAAAACACAAAACAAAACAACCTTGTGGACACTTGTCCAAATATCATCCAATTCTTTTTGGATAGAAAAGAGAACCTTCTCAGAAGCTGTAATATCCATTTGAAGTTATATCAAAAGGTCGCTTACCTATTTATCTGTGTATATAAACTACGAGGCCGTCTCATATTGGGATCATATTAAATCATCATTGTAGAGTTCTTATCACTTGTCTATAAACCATTCTTTCATCACATTAACCAAAAAAATATTCTTGCATCATTTACAATTATGGGAGTAACATTAGAAGGACAAAGAAAGGAACTTTGGGTTTTGATGAGAAGGCAAAGAGATCGAAGGGCACTTGTGAAGAAGATCATGCCCCGATCGAAGAAGAGTTTAGAATCTCATAGAAGACAGTGTCGTTCAATTAACAGACGAGTGAAGACGCTGAAAGAGCTTATTCCCAACACCAAACCATCGGAAGGTTTGAATGGACTCTTTAGACAGACGGCAGATTATATTTTGGCTTTGGAAATGAAAGTGAGAGTTATGCAGACAATGGTTCAGGTTTTGACCGAAACTGATTGTGTCTAAATGACCTCAATATATATATATATATATATATATTCGTGTTATAATATGTTTTTCTAGTTTATATTTGTTCGTTTTTGTTTTTAGTATCTTGTGGGATTGTCTTGCATTGTGCAGTATAGAAAAGAATTTGGTTTACGTTGCTGATGTAGACTTTGCAAAAGAAAAAAAAAAACTCGCGATATATAACAGATGACTGATGTTTTGGCAAAAAACATCTGAATTTCTAAACATACCAATTCATAATTCGATTGTAATTGTCCATGCATGGATGGGAGTGTTTTTTGTGCGCAATCTATCATTGGCAAAGAACGAAGAGTTATATAGTTCTTCTCAAAGGAGGTGTCTAGATAAATGAACAAAGAAGAACAAAACAGAAGTTTTACTCCCTCTGTTTCTATGTAAGTGTCACTTTGACATTTTTTCACACAGATTAAAAAAGTGATGAAATATATGTAAGTTTTTATTTTACATTTTTTGACCAATAGTATTTGAGATAAATAAAATTATTTATAAAATCAATGCAGTTTACAATTAATTTTCAGTTTAAAGTAAGTATAATTTGTATTGAAATTGTAAAATGACTTTTTTGTGTAACAAAAAAGTTAAAATGACCCTTATTGTGAAACAGAGGGAATATAAAACAAATAGATATCAATGATTTTTTTTTCAGGAAAAGAAAAATTTAAGAAAAAGATAATGAAAATTATGTTTAGTTAGAGAATATGAATGCAGGGTGGCCAATACCATATGTGTTATCACTATTATTAACTCAGGATCATTCATAACTTTTACCCTTATTGACTCATGGAATATTACTTTTTTTGTGTCAGCAGACATACACATAATTATATAGATAATTGAGTAACTGAATCTAAAATTAATTAAAAGAGACATAGGAAGCAGTTACCAAGAGTTGATCAATTATATTAGAAATAATCAGACCCACTTCACTGAATTATCTGACCCACTAAGGAATTTATATTATATATATCTTCTTTTTATCAAATAGTTATTCTATATCTTATCAACTTATTTTTTATTATATCGACTTAATAGATTTTAAATCATATTGGTTGCAAAGCTTGTATGTGCCAATTTGAATTAATAACATAATATCTTAGCTATTTATTCTTTAACTAGTATAACTCCCGTCCTACGGACGGATATCATTTTATATGATATATTTTAAAATATAATACAGTATATGTATAGAATTTATAATGAAAAATAGATGAATAATATTTTATTTCCTTGAATTATCAAAATGGAGTTTAATAAAACCTACCAACTGTGGATATCTTTTTGCTTGCATTTAAATGATTTTTTTCTTATAAAATTCCATTGTTGTTATCTCATTTTTAGTTCACAGTTGAACATTATTTTAGTCACACACTGGCATAAAAAATTAGATGTGGCTACATTCAAACAAAGAGTTTGAAATAGTATAATAATTAATAAATAAGTGTTTCTAAACTAAATATATCCTTATATTTGATATAATCCCTACTAATAAAAGAGACATTTTGAGGTTCCATGGAGCGTCCACATCATCGGAATTTTTTTTTCCAAAAGATGACACGTGGCATCATTACTAAAAAAGAAAAACAAATAAAATTTAGATATACAATATAACGAAAACTAAATAATAAATAAATATACAATATAAGAAATAGAAATATTATATTAAACATCTATTTTTGTATTATATGCTATTTAAAGTATTCACAAATAATAAATAATGTATATAAGTTGATTTCATAAATTACTGAAAATGTCCACGTATTATTTTTAATCACCAAAATTTGCCAATCATTTTTTCAATTTGTTATTTCTAATTAATGTTAATATTACCAAAAATGTTCATTTTAAAATAAAATATAAATTGATATGAAAAGTTAAACTTAAAAAATTAAAAATATTATATATAAGTTACTTAATGTTAAACTATTTGTTTTTGTAAATTAACTTAAAAATAACTAACATAGAGGCTTTTGAAGCTCTATGGAGCGTGCACATAATCAGAATTTTTTTTAAAAGAACTAAGATTTAAAAACAAATAAAAGTCAAATATAAAATACAAGGAAAACTAAATAATAAATAAATATACAATATAAGAAATAAAAATATTATATTAAACATCTATCGTAATATTGACATATTTATATGGTCAATCAAGTTAAATATGTTAAACTTACAAAAGTCAAAGAACTATATATAATTTAACTTAATATATAATATATTTTCGAAATTAAGATAAAATATTTTTAAAATATAATAATTAACTTAAAAATGCAAGATATCTAAACAATTAAAACTATATAAATTTAGAACGCATGATTTTTAAAGTTTAGGTTATATGCTATTGAAAATATTCAATAATATGATTGAAGACACATAGGATTTTAAAACAACTAATCATAATATGAGAAATCATTATTTTAGTTTAATATTTAAAAAATGTCAATATTCCAAAAATTTGTTTGTTTCAAAATAAAATGGAAATCAATATCAAATAAGGAAAGCTAACAAAACTAAAAATTAACTGAATATATAATAAATTTTCGAAAATTAAAAAAATGTAAAACTTTTCGACAAAAAATTTTAAACAGGTAATTTCAATTTTTTATTATATGCTATTTAAAATATTCACAAATAATAAATCATATATATAAGTTGATGTCATAAATTACTGAAAATGTCCACGTATTATTTTTAATCACCAAAAATATGCCAATCATTTTTTTCAATTTTGTTATTTCTAATTAATGTTAATATTACAAAAATGTTCATTTTAAAATAAAATATAAATCAATATGAAAAGTTAAACTTAAAAATTAAAAACATTATATATAAGTTACTTAATGCTAAACTATTTTTTGTAAATTAACATAAAATAAATAACAATATAATTTTAAATAAATATTGAAAGATTTGAAAAAATGAAATAGAAATCAATATCAGATAAGGTAGGTTAACAAAAATAAATCGTTATATAAATTAACTTAATATTTATAATATTATTGAAATTTAACATAAAATAAAAAATTCAAGATTTTAAAACAGTTATACCTATATAGATTTAAAACATGTGATTTCAAAATTTAGGTTATATGCAATTGACAATATTCACAAATAACATAAATTATAAAAGTTGATGTTATAAATAATTGAGAATTTTCACATATATTTTGAAATAAATATAACCAATAAGGATAATTTAAAATAAAACTTATAAATATGTAATTCAGAACACGTGATTTTAAAGTTTAGGTTATATGATACTGAAAGTAACAAATAACATACACTATATACAAGTTGATGCATTTTTAAAAATTTATATTATATGCTATTGAAATATCCACAAATAGCATATACTATATATAAGTTAACTCTATAAATCATTGAACGTCAACATATTGTTTACTAAATAAACTAAATGTTTGAAAGATAACCGTAAATTAATTAACAAATATTAATCTTAAAAATAAAAGAATTTCAAATAAAAATAAAATATGAATTGAAAGTACATATGATTTCAAAATTGAAACTATTTAAATAGTTTTCTGATATTTTATATTTAAAAATATCAAATTATGATATTTGTAAATTCTATATGAACACATAATTTCTCTCAAAATAAAATGAAAATATAATAAGTTAAAGAAAAAATCATTCATCAAATATTTAACTTGATATATAACATAAATGTTTTAAATTCGACATAAATTTTTAACTGACCAAAAAAATAAAATAAATAAATAAAGTTTTCAAAAATTCATGTATGTAAAATTAAAATAAATAAAAAACTACAAATATATAATAAAAAATGTTAAAATTATCTTAAAATTTGGATTTATGTTTCTAATACAAATATATAATCCAGTAGTCTCTGCTTTTCTTGTTTATATTTTCTTTATTTAACATTTTACCCAAAAGAAAAGGTCGTTATAGGAGATTGACGTGTGTGGTGATCGTGAAGGTGTGGGCAAGAACCGTTGCAGAGATATTATTGAATTGGATTCGATTGTTAAGAACATTGTTACTCTTCACCTTTTTCTTTTTCTTTTTATTTTTATACACAATTTGTAAATTTTAAAAATATGAAATAGGATCCATGTGTCAAAATTTAACTAATAGAGTGACTTGTGCTTTAATATATAGGGGATTATTCGAATTCCTTATATATTAAAGGAGAAACATTTTGTAAAATGTGTTCACACACATTGACACAAAAATGTTTACGTGTTTGTCTCACATTCATTTAGCAATTAATGTGTTCATACACTAATTTCTTAATTTTATCACAGACAATTTAATGTATTCACATACTCGTTTTTTTAATTAAATCTTTTTTAGTTTTCGTATTATTAATTTTTCTATTAGTGAATTCAATTTCTCTCCAGACAAGTACTAAATAATATCATTGTTGAAAGAAATAAACTACAAAATCATTAAGATTCACATTAACTAAAATGTCAGAATGAAAATGTTTTTAGAAATTGAAAGTTTCATATTTTGCCGAACTTTATAATGGTTGAAGTTTATGTATACAAAAGAAACAAATAACTATGATTGGTTATGAATTAAGAAAATTTAGGTGAAAAACATCACACAAAGTTAGATCTTAGTTTAGCAAAATATTTTTTTTCTTTACAGAATTTTCAAATCAAACCAAAAATTAGAAACATAATCAGGTGATGATTGTTTGTTTGGTTTCTAGATTTTAGATTTTGGTATTTGGTTTTTAGTTTTTGGATATTAGATTTTAGATTTTTGTTTTTAGTTTTTGATTTTGCAGTAGATGTTACTTTTGGAAAAACATGAATTTTGATTTTAGATTTTAGATTTTGGTTTCTAGTTTTGGTTTTTACTTTTAGTTATATAATAAATAATTTTCTATTAATAATTTTAATTCCACAATAAATATTTCACTATTACTAAAATGAAACTGATAGTGAAATATTTATTCTGTAAATAATAAAATATTATTACCAAAACATGCATATGCTTATTTTAAAATAAAAACAGCAAACACAAAATAATATAATTATGTGTTTAAACATATACTAAAAATAATTTTATGTTTAAACATACATATATATAATTTATATTAGAAATATGTACATATGATATATGCAGAAATCTGGATATCTAAATCTAAAGTCTGCAAACATATTTTTTAATAAAATTTTCCATAACTATACTATATAATTTATTAACGGTTAACTTCAATTTTTATATGTGTAAAATTTAACAAAACATAACCACCTCATATAAATTTAGTATGATAGCAACCAAGCAATCAAATTAAAATATTACGTTGGAATTTTCCCTATTTGTTTTAATAGAGTTTATGAATTTTAATGATGAGTAGATTCTTGTGAAAGTAAATAGAAAATATACAATAATACAATAAGAATGAAGGAGTATCCATTAAAATTTAAAAATTAAAATAATTTTTTTCTTTTACAAAAACCAACGTCAACTACTCTGTAAAACTAATAAAATCTAGATTTTGGATTTTGGTTTTTGTTTACAATTGAACAGTTATTTCAAAAACTAGTTTTTCTATATTTTAGGGAATCAATTTCTTCATAATCTTGATTAGGAGGTTGATTTTTTGTAGATTCTAAACTAGTTTTTAGTTTTTGATTTTTAGAAACTACTTTTTACCCAATCATGATTTTGGTTAAATAGATTCCTTATTTTTTAAGGAAACTAGTTTTTGCTTCACGTTTTTTTTTTTCTTCTTAGAAACCAAAATCTCTATTATATTGGTTTCTTCTTAAACTAACCCACGACCAACACCAAAAAAATGCTTTTCTTCATCTTTTTATAAAATTGTTAATTTTATTAACTAATACTATATAAGACCAACTCTACAAAACACACACCCAAAGTAAACATAAACATAAAAACTATTAAATAATTTTATGTGTGTTATTAAAATGCTATTTTAGTTTTTATTTTATTTTTATAAAGTAAATATCTTACTACTAATAATATTTATCAAAATCCATTTTCTACCCAATAAAATTAATTTTTAGTTTATGAAGAAATATAACTATTATTGTGTACTATAACATATTTATAGACTTTTGTTTTTCCCATTTTTGAAATATTTGTTACATAAAATATAAAATTAAATTTGTAGATAGAAGTTATCAAGAATTATTTAATTCTAAATATTACATAAAATTAATGCATATATAGTTAAATTGTACACATATAATTAGTTTTTTGTACTTAACGACTAATGAATATATATTATAAATTATGCATATACATTTTACTTTTAATATGTACGGATATATGCATATATCATATGTATAAGTTACAATATTAAGTATATATATATGTATGTTTGTTTCAACATAAAATTAATTTTTGAAGTTTATGTTTAAACATATAATTATATTATTTTGTGTTTGTTTTTTTATTTTAAAATATGATTACGTGTATCTTGATAATAAATATTTTTTATATTATATTTTTTACATAATAAATATTTTACTATTAATAAAAAAATTATTTTATCATTGTAAAAAAACAAAAACCAAAAACTAAAATCTAAAAGCACCATTCATGATTTTTCAAAAACTAAAATCTACTGCAAAATCAAAAATCACAAATCAAAATCTAAAATCCAAAAACCAAAAACTAAAATCTAAAATCTAGAAACCAAACAAACAATCATCACCTAGATAATAAAGTAGTTTTTTGAAAAACAAAATCGAAAAACCATTTCAAAAACTACAAACAATCATCCTCTCAGATTGTAGAAAAAATCAAAAATCTGATAGTTGGCCTCAATTATGTACTAGGATAAATGAACTTAAGAAAGCACTTTCATCCATGAAAACCGTTAAAGATTTTTCAACAATCAAAATAATCACATACCAAGTTAAGATCCACGCTTTTATGCAGGGTGAAATGATTAAATTTATGATATTTGCATAACTTTATATGAAATATATTTTGTTTCGTAACATAAAATACATAGTAATTTGAAAAATTAAAATTTTAGAACGTACATTTCATTGGAAAAATGATTGGGATTAGCTAAATAGACTAATTTCTCATAATTAATCTTGATCCAATTTTACAGATCTCAAAAAGAATTTGATAGTATTTAGTAGTTAAAAGGCCTATCAATGTAAAATATGTTATGAATTGGCCACTTACGTTTTATTTTACTGTGTTGATAATACAATGTAAAATCTATAAATTAATAATCGACAAATAAATAAACACCATAAATGATAAATTTTGTTGGTCTCGATTTGACTGCTTCAAAATATGATACAAATCGATAAAATAATAAGATAATAGTTTTTTAGAAAATTATATAAAATAATAGTTGGTTCGTACTTATATAAAATTTGTATACATTAGTTATTAATTTATAATTTTAATGGGACCATATTTTATATATAATTTTCAGAAAATTATTATCTTATTATTTTATCGATTTGTATTAAAATTTAGTCTGGCCCAAGTTAAGTCCGAAAAAATAATTTATGATGTTTATTAATTAATCGAAGTATTAATTTGAATAATTTCAACTGTATACCAGAAATTTTATATGATTATTTCAAAATATTAAATTAACCATTGATCTTATGATAAAGAGTCAAATTCTTGTCATAATATTATCATACTCTCATACAATATTATAAATGATTAATAAATGATATTATCCGGGCGTAGCCTGGGAAAACCCTCTAGTGAACATAAAAGATGCTGCCTTCCATAGAAATAATAATTGTACTATATCCAAAGTTTTTCATTATATACAACACGAGGAACTATTGTATATATCTACTTAGAGCATTTTCAATGCAGTATTATTTTAATTTTATAATAATATTTAGAGATAAATTTACTTACTGTTAAAAAAACAAGAAGATAAAATTACTCAATCCACTTCTATTTATTCATTTATAATAGGAATTGATATTTTATTTCCTTAATCTATAGAAGAAAAAATAGCATTCTTCTATTCTTTACTTTATATTTAGAGACTACTAATTTAAAAGAATACATTGAAACATATTTCATTTTTATTATAGAGATATTTTACTTTAAAGTAAACATAAAAAAAAATCATTGGAAATGATCTTAGCTAATACTTATAGCATTAGCAGTTTAGCACAATCATTAAAAATAATGGAAGATCGATCACTAATACTTACGGAAAACAAAAAAAAAATATATTCAACAGAGATAAAGAGGGAGAAATAGAGATCGCAAACAGAGAAGAGAGAGCAAGACAGAGGAAACAGAGAGAGACAGAGAGATAGAGAGTACCGGTGATCAGGCCCGTCCCTCCTTTAAGGCAACTGAAGCATTGGCTTCAGGCCACAAAATATAAAACTAGAATATAGTCCACACCAAACAAAAGTCTATGTAGCTTAAATGGTTTCGGTAAATAAGTTTGAGTTTCTTTCCTGGTTCGAGCAATACCAAAACCATTTTTATAGATTTTTTATTGGGAGTTTTATTTATAAGGGCCACATATCTTGATAGGCTTTAAGCCTCGTAAAGGTTTGGGACGGCACTGCCGGTGATGAGCAGAGGAAGTTAGTGCAAAGATGACACAACAATAGTAATGCAGAAGGTAAACCAAAAG
The DNA here is from genome assembly GCF_000801105.2 of Raphanus sativus. Lineage (NCBI taxonomy): Eukaryota > Viridiplantae > Streptophyta > Magnoliopsida > Brassicales > Brassicaceae > Raphanus > Raphanus sativus. The sequence goes on along the minus strand of NC_079513.1, from coordinate 10,442,994 downwards.
AGACAATTACACAAGCACACCCAATAGCTTTATTAGAAATCGTCTTGTACAACTCAATTACAAGTTCTGCTTAATCAGCCTCGCTAGCCTGTTAACACCCTAACAGCTGCTAGTAAACCATTCCTAAGCTACCCGCTTATGTTTCTCCACCGTCAAGTACTTCAGCCACTGCTTCAGCACGACCCAGAACACTTCCAAGAGCTTCTCTCTCTCTCTCTATAAGATCAGCCTCCGTGTTTCTGTCTCAATACAGACGAACCCATAGCTATCTTATACTAGTCTCAACGTTCCCGAAATCCTAGTCTCCAAGGAACCACAATATGGACATCTTCCATATCAATAAGTGCAACTTTCCTTTTCTTGGAATGCACTTATTCTTCTTCCTTTAAGTCATAAACTTGCTCCCCAAGTTTATTCCTCATTGCCTTTTCTCCAAGATACACGCTTGCTCTCCAAGCCCACACGACTCCAGCTCAGCACCTTGACTCCACATGGTCTTCACCACTCAACACGACGTATGCTTCAGCAACTACGTCAGCGACTACTTAATGGCAGACATCTTTACATCAACAATCTCCCCTTTTTAGCTTTATGTGCCGATCAAGCACAACCTTCTTCTGGTTCAACAACCATGTTCTCCACCTGGAAACTTCCACGCTTAATGTGCTCTTCTCCCCCACGAGATGCGCACCACACCATGCTTTTCTCCCCCATGAGACAAGCAACATCTACTTTAGGACGTCCATCACTATGTTCTTCTCCCCCATAAAGTATGCACTCCTTGGACCAGAACGTCACCATTCTCCCCCTGCTTGATTGTATACTAAGCTAAAACAAATGCTTAGATGTCAAGCCTTACAGACAAACCCGTATTCTACTCCATGCGTAATGCATCACGATCTGACGCACTTGTCGAGCTACCTCTCGACTCACTTCTGTTGAAGACCTGGCTTCCTTCATACGTCGTCTCCTTGACTATGAGCCCTTCCTAAACCACCCCGAGTGCCCTCTGCACTCGTTGCTACTGTCTTGGAGTGATTTCACTATCACCCTCCTGAAGATCACCTCGAATCACTTCCTGATGTACTTCGATCTCCTTCCCCTTTGTGCCACGAACAACTCCTTGTTCTGACTCAAAACTTGATGCATCTTGATCGTCCTCAAGATCACTCCTACCAGAGCTGCATCCATCTTCTAATGTCTCTTCCTTGATCTCATCAAGTAAGCCACTCTTGGCTACAGACACCTCTTCAACCCTCTTGGGTTTAGTGAACGTCTTGTTCACCCTCTTGGCCATGTTTCTGCTCTTCTCACGAGCAAAACACTCCACCTTCTTGTGTCCAACCTTTCCACAGAACCAGCAGCACATCCGATGTCGCTTCTTCTTTGGCCTGACACAACTGCTGATGCACCGATCAGTCTCCTTCTTTGTACCAGCTGCACAACCATACTTCAGAACCTCTTGTCTGACCTTCATGTTGCTGCACTGATGTAACACTTTCGGCTTGTTACTCACAGCTCCGCGCTGTAGTACTTTCTGCCGCACTTCTTGTCGTACGTCCCGACGCACTTCCTGTCAAGTCTCTTTGGCTCCACCTTTTGATGTGTTTCCACGCACAAAATGTGACAGCCCATTCTGTACTTCTTTAGTACCCTCAGCTCCTCGATATCCCAGACCCCAGTTCACCTTGGCTGGTTGTCCCATCGAGAGTATCTTATCCAAATCCTTGGATCCACTGTTGAGTATCCTGATCTGTTTGTGATTGTCAGCAAAATCACGTTCCAGCATCCTTGCTCTTTCTCGTTCCTCAGTAGCAACTTCTCGCAGGTTGCTAACCTCCTTCTCCAGAGACTCATTCTTCTCATGTACAACAACAAGTTCTTCAGCAAGATCTTCATACTGCCCACGGCTCTGCACCAGATCGTGTTGCAATCTCAGATTCTCGTTCTTGAGATTCAACCACTTGTTGAGCATCACGTGATAATCCTCAGAGTCTGTAATGACATCTGAATCCGAGGATTCACTAGATCCCTCCTTATGTGCACCAAACACAACAAGGTTCACTTTTCCATCTTCTTCAGACTCTGAATCATCAGACGTCTGCAATGGACTCCTTTTTCCCTTCTTTGAGTTTGGACATTCACGCCGTGTGTGTCCAACACCTCTACACTCAAAACACTTAAGTTCTTTTCGTTGTGCTACAGGACAGTCAGCCCTTATGTGACCAACTCCTTCACACTCATAGCATCTGAGACTTCCTTTCCTTCTGCCATTGTCACGATCACCTCCATGGCGACCATACTGATTCCTCCCGTCTGAGGAATTCATCCCCTTGCCAAAATTCCTAGCTAACATGCCCACGGCATCTTCAAGCTTAAGAATTCTATCACCATCCTTGTCACTTACAAGGGCTATACTCCCTGGCGTACCTCCTGATGTAGACACCGAGCCACTGCCTGTCTCCATCTCTTCCGCCTTCAGCATACCCACTACCTTGTCAAACTTGAGCTCATCCGTGTTTGCAGTCATATTCAGGACCGCCTTGTGAGCTCCAAGCTTCCCTGGAAGACAGCGTAGCAACTTCTTCACTAGCTTCTTCTCCTTGTACTTTTTCCCAAGTACGCATGCTTCATGCGCCATAGCACTGAGTTTGGCACTGAAGCTCGCCACTGTATCCGCATCCGACCACTTGAGATTCTCAAACTGTGACCCAAGATGATCCAGACGTGTCCTCTTGACACAGTCATCTCCTTCAAACGCATTCAGCAGGATCTCCCACGCCTCTTTAGCTGAAGTACTCCCCTGAATCAACTGGAACTGCTCTACTTCAACTGCTCGGAAAATCTTCGAAAGCGCCTTTGCATTAAACTTTGATGCATTGCGCTCTGCCTCTGACCAATCCTCCTTTGGCTTAGGCTTCTTCCCATCTGCTGTGACTATGGTAGGCTCCTCCCAACCAGTCTCCACAGCTGTCCACGCATCTTCATTGATTCCTCGAATCAACTGCTTGATGCGAGCCTTCCAATGACCATACTGGTTGGCATTCAACACGATTGCCTTCTGCACAGAAACAACCGTGTCCATCTTCACCTCTAGGATCCACCAGTAACTTAGGTGACCCGCTCTGATACCACTTGTTAGTGCAAAGATGACACAACAATAGTAATGCAGAAGGTAAACCAAGAGAGACAATTACACAAGCACACCCAATAGCTTTATTAGAAATCGCCTTGTACAACTCAATTACAAGTTCTGCTTAATCAGCCTCGCTAGCCTGTTAACACCCTAACAGCTGCTACTGAACAATTCATAAGCTACCCGCTTATGTCTCTCCACCGTCAAGTACTTCAGCCATTGCTTCAGCACAACCCAGAACACTTCCAAGAGCTTCTCTCTCTCTCTCTCTCTCTCTATAAGATCAGCCTCCGTATTTCTGTCTCAATACAGACGACCCCATAGCTATCTTATACTAGTCTCCACGTTCCCGAAATCCTAGTCTCCAAGGAACCACAATATGGACATCTTCCATATCAATAAGTGCAACTTTCCTTTTCTTGGAATGCACTTATTCTTCTTCATTTAAGTCATAAACTTGCTCCCCAAGTTTATTCCTCATTGCCTTTTCTCCAAGATACACGCTTGCTCTCCAAGCCCACACGACTCCAGCTCAGCACCTTGACTCCACATGGTCTTCACCACTCAACACGACGTCTGCTTCAGCAACTACGTCAGCGACTACTTCAGGGCGGACATCTTTACATCAACAGAGGAGGAGACTCGGTGGTGGTGAAAGAGGAGGAGACGTGGTGGGACAGAGATGGGAGAAATGAGAGATATGAGAGTGAAGGAGAAGATGAAGAAGTTGAAGAGAGAATCGAAAAAAAAAAAGAGAAGAGAATGAGATGAGATCTGTCGTGAAGAGCAAGAGAAAGAGAGAGGAAACAAAAATGAATAAATCTCAAGCTTTAGATCTAAGTTAATCTAGTGGCTATTGGTACAGGTGATGAAAAAGCAGTAGCAGTATGCTGTAGAAGCAGTATGCTGTAGAAGATATATGCTCTTATTAAAACTTTTAAAAGATGATTGGTAGAGCAGTAGCAGTATACAATTTTATTTTTTTTAATAAAAGTTAGTATATAATATATTTATTTCAAAATTATATATATTAAATTATATATATATATATATATTAATAATAATATTTGTCATTAAAAATAATGAATCTCAATTAATAACATAAATTAAATTTTAAATGTGAAATATTATTATTTTAAAATTATAATTTTTTTTAAACATAAATTATTTTTGGATATAAAAATAATTTTGAATATTATTATAAAAATATGAAATATAAATTTATTTTTGGATATAAATAATTTGAATATTATTAAACAAAATAAATAAATTATCATTATATATATCTTTTTATTTTATATATTAATATATAAAAGAGATATAATTAATTTATTTTATTTACTAATTTCAAAATTATGTTTGTATCGAAAAATTTATTTTAAATAATAAAATTTACAATTAAAATATAATTTAATTATATAAATTTAAAAAAATATTTATATTGTAAATTTATTTTATAAATCTAAATTTCATTTTCTGGATATAAAAATAATTTTTATGATATTATTAAATCAATTAAATGAACTAATTATATTTATTTCTTAAATTTATAAATTGTAAATGCAAATGCTCTTCCAAAAGCTTCATATGAGAGCATTTGCTAGAGAGCATTTGGAGAACATTAGCATTTAATAAATGCTTTTCTAACAAATGTTGATTGGATAATGTGGAGCATAATGCTAATGCTAATGCTCTACCAATCAAGGCCTAAGAAGTGTGATCCATGCATCTGAATCTTATTGGTCAGAAAATTTTATCTTTCTTTTTCTATTTTTCTTTGTTTTGTTCTTCACTATTTGATAATTTATTTTGTAAGTAATTTTTCTTAGTTATATTTCATATAAAACATTATATTTTGTATTTTATAATTTAAATTTAAAGGATTACAAAAAAAACAAATTTAAATTTAAAGTTTGATTTTTTGAACATGATAAATTGATTGATTTTAAAGTCGAAAAGTTTAAAATTTAGATTTAATGGTATAAAAAAAATTATGATCAAGAGTAAAATTTGGTTTTGTGTTTTAAGGTTTGGATGTTGGAATATGAGGTTTAGGGTTAAAGTTTAGTATTTTGGATTAAAGTTGGAAAATAATAGATCTGAAGACTAGATATAAGATTGTAGTTAATTTTTTAATAATTTAGATTTGAAGTGTATACTTAGAGTATCAGATGTATAGTTTATGTTTGAAGTAATGGTTTAGAATATAGAGTTTCATTGAAGATAAAAGATATGTGTTTAGTAAATTATAGTTCAAGATTAAGAAGATGAAATTTTGAGTTTAATCTTAAGATTTGAAGTTAAAATATGAAAAATAAAGTTTTAGGGGTTGTATTTAGAGTTTAGGGTTGAAAACCATGTTTGGGGTTTAGGGGTTCGAATAGCTTTTTTAGCATTATAAAAATGCTATTATATGTCTTTGATAATATTTCCGAAGCCGCTCAAATAATATTTTGGGCGCTTACATCTAATTATCCGCTAAATATTGGTGGTATCAGGAATTTTATTTTTCCGCTCACTTCATTTTCAGAATAACATTGATTAAGTGATATTTTAGGTTTTCATCTATTATAGTGTTTATTTAACGCTGTTATATAATACATAAAATTTTAAATTATCTACGATAGCAGTTTAGTAAAACGTGCTATAACAATATGCTATCAATGTAGACTTTTTTTATAGTGACTTAACTAAAAGACAACTAATCCCACAAGATTTTGTATGACACTGCTGAGATGCAATGTACTGACGACTATCAACTGACAACACTATATAATTATAAAGTTCCCACCAAATCTTCTAAAATTAATCAAGTCCATGTTTCAGCCATTCAAGTTCCTTTATAGCTTAAAGTGGTATCGTGATTCACGTGTTTGTCGTGGACCAGCTAGTACGTGAATGATTAGAAAAATATTGTATGATCACGTAAGGGGTGGTCCTGAGCATAGCGAGGTGAAACATCCGCTTAGGGCCCCCAAATTTTTTACAAAAATTAGTATGGAAAAAGGCCCCCGATTTGCAAATTTTTTTTTTTTTGAAAATTCTTTACTAAATTGTTTAGGGTCTCCACCATATCAGGGACGCCCACGATTCACCACCCATTTTACATAATAGTCTTGTGTGTCGTCATCATTTTTTCGTTTCTTTAAATGATTAGAAAATATTAAAAGTTTCGAATGGGACTAAATATATATAGTCATTCCACTCTATTCTCCATTATTAGCCCTCCGGTTGGAATTTGGAGATCATCTTTGGTTGGATTCTATAATATATTTTTTTCCATCTAAATTTATTAAAGGGCTAAAGCCCAAACGAACAGATACATAAAACCCGAAACAAAGAGCCCAAAACAGTAAAAGCCCGAAACAAAGGGCCAACAGAAATCCTGGGCCGACAAGCCCAAACCCACAGCGTGACAAAACATCCACGCGTTGAACACTCCAACACGTAACACACGCGTCTGGTTACCACGCATGGACGCCACGACTTGTCACCACCGAACGCATGCGACACGTATCACACGATCACACTCCGTGATCCAAAGGCTGAGATTTTCGCCGGAGAAAAACGAAACACCAAATGTTTCGCCGAAACACGCCGGAGACAAACCACCACGCCTAATTTCGTCACCCATTCTTTCTTCGGAGAGCTTCAGCAAGCCATCTCCGAGATCTCATCCATCCCGTTCTCTTGGATTCTATAATATAATGTATATAAAATTACGTAACTTTAAAAGTAATTTAAAATAAAAATAAAAATGGATTTCTTTTCTGTAAAAAAAATGGATTAGTTCTCAAAATTTATAGAATTTTAAGATTTTAACTAGATCTCGCCCGCACAACCGTGCGGATGTTTGTTTTCATTTATTTTTATGTAAATATTTTGTATTTAATTTTAAATTAGTATATATTATAATATATATAAGGTGTGTCTATTATTTTTTTAAAATAATAATTACTGTTTATTGTTTTGTTGAATATATTGTTTCAAATTTTCACATGTATTTGTATCTTCTTCTACATAATATATATTCTTGGATCATTATATTCTTTATTTAACTTACCAATATATATAAAGATTGAGCATGCATTCATAATGTTTTAGTGACTACAACGATACAAACAGAGTTTTACTGGTTAATTTTAGTTGAAATAGTCTGTCTACAAACGGTTTTATAGTTTGATAGTTATTTCAACTATATTATATGATGGTATATCTCAATCGTACACTCTCGCATATATTATTCCTACGAAAACATCTTAGTATACAATGGTTTATCTAAATTACACCAATATAAATCATTTATTAAGTATTCAAATATGTGTTTGTTAACCAATCCTGATTTTTAAGAATAATTTATTAGGAATGATATATTATTGAATCATATATTTAGTAATTAATGAATGGTAAATGATTTCTAGTTAATGATCTATTTTTAAGAAAATCACACATGAATTAAGATTGTGACTTCTCTTTTAATATAATAGAAGATTTCCTCTTATTTGTTTCAATAAACTTTCGGTACAAAAATAAATTAGGTAATGTTATGGAATTAGCTAAGAATTCCCTTCTCCTCTTTGGCGATGGTCAAGACTCCACTCTATGGTTCCATTAACATCAAAGCTTGTCATTTCATTCTTAAACAAATGAGTATGTAATGTTCTAAATAAAACCAAAAAACAAATGAGTATGCATAGATGTTATCGTCTCGAAAATCTCCAACAAAAAATAAATAAAATATTGGCCATACCTCGTCGTGTGGTGGAGCCAGTTGGTCATCAAATCAAAACTCGAAACAGTTGGCTTTGGCTTCATGGCTTGTGTTCCTTTTCTCTATAAATAGCAATAAGTATGAACACAACCAAACTCGCAAACAAACACAAACTCTTCTTTCAATCTTATAACCACCAACAATAATGCCAAACCATCTTCAAGACCCCTTACTCACTTACTCTAAGCCGGTTTTAACCAAAGAAGAGCAAGAAGACGACAAAATGGTGAGTTTGCAAGCGGAGAGTATCGTCAATATAGTGGCTTTCCCCATGGTTCTCAAAGCCGCCTTGGAGCTTGGTGTCATCGACACGATCGCTGCAGCAGGCAACGACGTGTGGCTCTCACCGTATGAGATAGCCCGTAGTCTCCCAACCAAACCCACCAACCCGGAGGCCCCAGTGTTGCTTGACAGGATGCTGCGGTTACTCGTCAGCCACTCTGTTTTGAAGTGCCGTATGGTAGAAGGTACAGAAAACGGTCGAGCCGGAAAGATGGAGATGATATATGCAACCGAGCCGGTTTGCAAGTATTTCTTGAAATTTAGTGACGGTTCTGGTTCTCTTGTTCCTATGTTTATGTTGCTCCACACCGAAGTGTTTTTCAAGACTTGGTACGTACTTCATTATTTGTAAATGAGTTAAACCGAGTTGGTTCGTTCCTCACCGTTACTAGTTTACAACGAATGTTCTTTATAAACCAATCATAAATGAACAGGTGTATATTATTTTCTTTTCCTTTATTCACAGGACAAATCTTAAAGATGTGATACTAGAAGGAAGAGATGCATTCAGCTCTGCCCATGGCATGAGACTTTTTGAATACATTAACTCAGATGGAAAATTTGCTAAAGTGTTTGATCGTGCCATGTCAGAACCTTCCACCATGATTTTGAAGAAGCTTCTAGAAGCTTACAAAGGATTTGAAGATGTTAACACTTTGGTGGATGTTGGTGGAGGAAGTGGCACTACATTAGGTCTAGTCACTTCCAAGTATCCTCATATCAAGGGTGTTAATTTTGACTTACCTCAGGTTTTAGCCAATGCTCCTTTATATCCAGGTACATAACTACTTTTTTTTTTTTTTTGATAAAGTTATATGATGAAGTGCCAATCAATTTGTTTAATTTTGCTAATTTTAGGAGTGGAGCATGTCTCTGGAGATATGTTTATAGAAGTTCCCAAAGGAGATGCGGTCTTTATGAAAGTAAGTATAATTTGATATTTGTTGCACCCTTTAAAAAAAATACAAAAAGAATAATTTGATATCTTTGAGTTTTGTTAGAGTTCTTTTTTTTCTAAAACATTGTGGTTAATTTGTTGGTAGTGGATACTACATGATTGGACGGATGAACTCTGTATAAAGCTTCTAAAGAATTGTTGGAAGAGTCTACCGGAAAATGGAAAAGTGATCATTGTAGATTTGATAACACCATCAGAACCAAAGAGTGGTGACTTTTCCTCTAACTTCATTTTTGGTATGGACATGTTGATGCTAACACAATGCTCAGGTGGTAAAGAGAGATCGTTTTCGCAGTTGGAGAATTTAGCATTTGGTTCAGGTTTTCTTCGGTGTGAAGTTGTTTGTTATGTCCATTCATATTCTGTTATCGAATTCCAGAAATAGATTTGGAATCTACAAAACAAATGACGGGACAACTGAATAAATGATGAGGATTGGTGCTTATTTTAATGATTTTGGTGCATGTAATAATGTTTTATGGTGTTGGCTTGCTCAATTTCCTTTTCAGTCTGTGGTATGAAAGTGTGTTTGTAGTTGAGAGATTGTTTCCTATGCTTAAACTTTTGTTGGGAAAGCATGTTCCTTGTCTAAGAACATTTCTAAATTGTTTTGGTAAAGGAACACGAAAGAATCTTATTTTAGTTTTTTTTTCGAATGTTTTTAAAGTGATGTCACTTTAAAATCGATTACACATTTTTAATATACTAAATTGAACATACATACCTGTGTTTATACAACCATTTACTGTCTTAACTTCTCTGGTGAAAGAAGAAAGTGGAGAGGGTAGACTAGGGGTGGGTAGACGGCTAGACGCAGTCTTCGTTAGACCCGACCCGAAAATCCGAAATACCCGACCCAAACGGATATCCGAACGCCCACCCCTAAGGTAGACGCAGTCTTCATTAGCTTTGACTTTGAGTTGTATTTGGACTACACCTACACGCGTCTTAATGAATTTCACTAAGTGTCAACTGAGAACCTTGACAACATGTGTTTACTGATCTGTGATCTACTTCACATTTCCTACCAACAACAAGAACAAATGGCACACCATCTACTTGAGTTAGGCCTGGCCTTGAACAAAAGCGCAACAAGCTGTTGCTTGTTTTCCCAGCGCCACTCCGGCGCTGCCTTGGTCGCTTGAACTATTTTAGTAGGCATTGCCTATTTCTTTTGCTTCTGGATTTTGGTCTCGACATTAACTCAGAAACTAATCACTCGGCCTGTTTTTAAGTTCTAGTTCTAGGTAGTGTCAGGTTGTCATAACTCGACCACTTTTGGATCTTTGCGTATATAAATTATATCCAAATTATATGAAATTTTTGAACCGAATTAACTAATTTCGAATCGAACTAACCGTATTACTGTTCGGGTCAGATAAATAAAATTTCTGAGGCTTAGACTGCTTAGTGTAGTGTTCCGACAACTTTTGGATCTTTGCTTAGAAATTCATAGGATTTCGATAAGTCGTGCCATAGAGCATCATTGGCTTTGCTGGATTCGTGCCAGTGGCGAATCTAGATGATTTTTATCCAGGGCAAAAATCAAAACTATTAACAGAAGCATAATATATAAACAGGGGGCGGGGGGGGGGGGAGTGCATCACTCAAATTTTATAAGAATTACACCACATCTGAAAATGTTATGGTGCGACACTGTCACGCCCTTAGTCCATGTAGCTTCTCCGGTTCGTGCTAAGGATAAGCATCGTCAACTCCTGTTGGGTTTGTGCTAAGAGTGTCGCTGATTTTATGAGTAGTGTTCATATTCAAAAAAGTCGTTGGAGGAACTGGGAACATGGTTTGTGTTTTGAAACGTCGTCAAGAGATATGTTTTATGGTGTCGTCGGATTTAGTAGTTGTTTATGCGGATGTAGATCAGATCTTTTAGTGTTATATATATATATATATCAAATCAAATCAAACAATACTAAAAGGAGAATATGGTGAATTTTTAAGCTGTCCACGTCAGCATGAAAATTCAGGCCAATCAACACATTTTGTTTTTCCACATTATACAGGCTTGCTTTTGGTTGGGCTTCGTTTGATTATTACCCATATCAGACAAACAGACAGCGAGTGGGTTTTGGGCTTGCTGTAAGCCCTATTCTAACTATCACACAAGTAAACGACCACGAAAGAAACCATCGTCATCTCGCTACTGCTTCGTCTTCTTCGCTTCCATCCCATAGAAACAGATCCCCCTCTACAGCCTTCAGTTGAACATCTTCAGGGAAATCTTGCAAGAGAGATCGTTTTATTAGCCAAGCGTTTCTTATATTACACGAATCGTCTATGTTGACGCCTATGTTGCAATTAGTTTTATAGACCAAACCATGTCGTTGAGATTGCTGCGACGGTTGAACGGAACCGACAAAAAGCTTCCGGTGGTTCCGCAACCTTGAAACAATCTGATTTGGCCAACACAAAAACTGACTTGCCAGGTTCTGTTTAATCTATTTCCTTTACAAGCACAACAAATAACATCTTTACATAACCCATGAAAGAAGTCTTCTTTTGTTTCTTTGCACTCTAATTATTTATTCATCGCAGATATGCTAATAATTATTTTTGTTTGTTTGTGAAAGGTTTAAACTAACGTAATCGATTGATGCCTAGAAAAAAAAGAATGAAGAGGAGAGTCTAAGAATGAAAACAAACATCCAATTAGTTCTGTAGATCAAGGCACAAGGTATGTTTGCAGGTTCTGTTATTATATACTCCCTCCGTTTCATTTTATTTGTCGTTCTAGGTTATGCACATATATTAATAAAACATATAATTTTGTATATTCCCAAAATAAAAACACAATTACCTATACAACTAACCATATTTTAACCAATAGAAAAATGAATTGGAGAATTTTATTAATAAATTTTGCATTGAAATCATAAACGACACTTATTTTGAAACGAAATTTTTGCTCCAGAACGACAATTAAATCGAAACGGAGGGAGTATATTTTTGTGTTTATGAGTTATATGCTTTAGGTTCACATTTATTCTCTTGCTCTACTTATGTACTTTCTTGCATGCATCTACATCAGTAGGAATCGTGGATTCTGGGGTTTCTTTGATCGCCCAGTGAGAAAGTCTGCTCCAAACTTATTGGTATTCTTTAATTTCCTATCTAATGTGAAGCATATCTTACATATAATATCTTTGTATTTGATATTTCGAATTTGATTTTAACCAAGTGAGAAGATGCTGTGTTAATATCTTTGGATTTTTTTTTTGACAATAAGCAGGCATGTGAACATATTGAGAGATCAAGAGAAAACGCTGATAGCTTGGATTTCGAACCGAATTGGATCTATCAGTTTGAACTTCTAAGGAATGAAATGATAGAGCTGGAGAAGCGGGTCCAAAGAAGTACAGATGAGTCGGTAAATGAAGAGGTTAGTAGTAACCAGACTTTGCTGCAAGATGTTTGTTTCATTTTCGACACATTTAGTAAATATCAATTTGGCACGTTCTGCAGGGAAGTTCTGGGGATCCTTCTACATCAGGCAGTAGCACGAAAGGTGTGGAGTTTGTTCAGAGCTCAAAGAAAGAAAACGTCACTGACAAAAACACTCCATCAAATCAAAGAAACAAACACAGTATGAAAGTCATTTCAAACCTTCATGGCGCCCAACTTTTTCTGATCATCTTTGTTCCTTGACATTTAGTCTACTTCATGGTGTAGTTGCTGTGATATTTTTGATAGGACGTGTGGCAAGGTCTTCAGCGTCTTGGATCTGATTCAGTTACTGCTATCGAGCTACTTCGGAGGTCTGTAATAGGAGATGAATTAACAGAGAATGAAAAGAAAGCTCTGCGCAGGACTATGACTGACTTAAGCATCAGTTGTCCCCATTGGTGTATGATTCTTCATGTGAGTAAAAACTATTCCCTCCGCATTGTTTGGTCATCCTTGGCAATTTGTTTGAGCTGTTGAACTAATCTATTGGGTACTTATGTCAAAACAGGTTACACCAGTTTGCCATACGGATATTGACGTGTAAGGTATCTAGATAGAGAGCAAAGCGTCCACCACCACCGAGAGCTAGAAATTCCTCTGAGCATAATTTGTAAAACCGATTTGCTTCTGTTGGACAGTATATAGTGGGTTGTCCAGACTTATCAGTGAAAACATGTAGATGCTCAGTACTACGGTGAGATCGCTATTGGTACTCCACCACAAAAGTTCACCGTGGTGTTTGACACTGGGAGCTCTAACCTCTGTGTGCCATCATCAGAATGCTATTTCTCGGTAAGCAGCAACATATAATCTATAACTGTTGAAAAATGTGGTCAATATATTTTGCAGAAGAGAATTTAATGTGTGCTTCCGTACGTTGTGTAGATTGCATGTCTCTTCCATTCCAGATACAAGTCCTCGCGTTCAAGCACATATGAGAAGAATGGTTTGTTATCTCTCTCTCTATTGAAAACTTCTTTCCTGTATTAGCCATGCCGTTTTTTGTGGTTTTGTGTTCTGAAAGTGTGGACCAGCTAAGATTGTTTGAAGGAACTCTCCACGTGATTGAGAATCTGGCTTGAAACATTAAACAAGACTACTAATTGAACCACTGAGTAGTGAATCATGTATTTGATTAGTATTTCGTAGGAGCGAGTTTTCAATATTATAATCATTGAAATTGGAAAACTAGCAAGTTGTTGTCAAAGTTGATATCGACGCAATGTTATGGAATTTTATGTAATATGATTTTATATCAATTCTATTTTTAAAGTAAGTTTTTTTTTAAACACTAGATTTTATATATATGAAGGAGGTACAAAGGATCAAGTACAATCAACAAGAAGGTGATAGTGGTTATCAAGCCTTAAACAAAAAGATGACTAAGCCATAGAGGATAACCCACATATATATATGATTGAAAAAGATCCTTCGTAACTACACTCTTAGGACATCATTATTAGAGGGACTGGACTTTGTCCCTTAACTAAGGATTTTTTGTTTTTTTTGTTTTTTTTTGTTCCGTAAAAAACAAGGGCCAACATTTAAATAAAGGTTTTTCCCTTCTCTTTTCTCCTCAATTCCCACATTTTCCCTCATAAGGACTTTGCTAAGGAACATCAATAAAGATGGTCTAAGCAATAAGCTTAGCCCCAGGCCTAAAAAGTGTGATACAAGAATAAAAAAACAAACAAAAGTGTGGTAAGAAATTAAAAGCCGACAGAAACGGATGAAATAGTGGGGACTCATTACGGCTCAACAATATTGCAAATTAGAATATTAATCAAATAAAACCAGTATGACTAAACCAAAAGAACACCCAGAACCACCTCTTTTTCCTTAATGTATATTTATTTGTCAATCAGCAGGGCTACAGGGGCATTCCATGGTAACTCTGGTGCAGCTGCTCAGACTGTGGGAAACATGGCTCCTTGGATCGTGACAGTGGCTGCAACTACTTTAGACCGGTCCTTCCCTACACCTCTTACACTTGGGAACAATAAAGTCATATTGGTAATAACAAGATATACATTGTTATACCAAGTGCAGATGTTTTCGCAGTTAAATGTCTTATTGTTTAGTTCAATCATTGTATTCCAGGGACAAGCAGTAAATTAATTTATTTTCGTATAAATTGTTAAATTTTTATTTTATTTAATTAAAAAAATAAGCAGAAAAACTTAGACGAAACAGACGGTATGAAAAAAAAAATAGAGAACAAGGAAAAGCTCCTGAAAAAAAACAGAAATGCCTCATTTTTTTATTTTTAAAGTAAGATATATATATAATATATATATATATATATATATATATATATATATATATATTAGTAAGACAATGTGTATATATTAATAGTGTTTTTAAAAAAAGTAAATAAATAAAACTTCAAATTGTATAGTTTAGTCAATTTACTTAAATATAAATGTGTGTTTTTTCTAAACATAAAAATAAAGGATTTTTTTTGGAACAAATCTCATATAAGAGTATTTTTGGTCAATTTTTTTACAATTAGAGTCCAACTAACATTGGAAGACATATTTTTTTCCTAATCATAAATACTACATTTAGTAATTCTTCAGAATTTATGTATTCTTATTATCTTGGTTTGTATCATTCTGAAAGGATATTTAAGATTTAATATAAAAAAATCAAGTTTAAAATATAGTAATTAGCTAGAATATTATAGAAAGTAAGAACAAAAAAGTATTTACTTTGTTTTAATTTGGATTATGAAACTGATATTCAAAACATATTAAATTTTCTAAGTGTATATGCCTAAATAAAATACAAGTAGTAATATGGTGATAGGTCATAACTAGGGATGGCTACAATAATCTCTAAAACAATTCTGGAAATCCTTTTGCATTTGTAGCAATTTTCTTTGGTCAAAAACATTTGTAGCAATTTTTATAGTCAACTTTGATGCATCAATATTTTTTTATAGCTACTCAATGATTCAATCTCAAACTAATTGTTCTGACTTTAAAATCTTTTGATTGCTTTCTAAGAAGTAAGCTTAGAAATTAAGCAAAATAGGTTGTTTAAGAATTCGAAAGTGTTGTGTTCCATAGCCTAGTGGGAAAAATCCATGCACCTGTCCCCATGACCCGAGCTCGATCAACTCCTAGTGTTTTTTCAATTTTTTTGTTTTTCTTTTATTAATGGCATAAATGTAATTTTTGTTATCTTTTCCCAGGTCGAATTAGGTTTTGCAGATCAGAGTTTTACAGCCGCCATTGTTCTTCTTATAGAATCCATCCATTGTTATACGTTTTATTGATTTTTTTGCTTAAATCTTGCAAATTTGACATATAATACCGGATTTTAACCTTTAGAAACAAAAAATGATGACTCCGATTTAGAAAAATAGCCATGGTTAACCATGAGTATATAAGTTGATTTTCTGGGTTTTACTTGTTAAATATGTTTTTCTTGTAAGTAATTTTGAATTCTTATATGGTTTAAACACCTGTATTTGCAGATTTGATCGATGTTTGAAAATTGGAATAGGGTTTCTGCAACAGTCATTTAAAATCTGAAAATTATGTGTTGTAGACGTATTAGAAGATAGAGATTAGAGATGTAACTGCCTGTGTAAACTGATCTGCCAGAAGAAATATAATTGTTTTTGGAGTTACCATATAAAAAGGAATGTATATATTCATATAATGCAGTTATAAAATTTAAAAAGTGGACACAACTTTTATCAATAGGGCACACTGCTGTTTTAATAGAATAGATAGATAGATAATAAGATTACAACTTTCTACTATACGATTGTTAGACTGACTTTCCAAAATCAATAGAGTCCTGGAATAATGGTCGAGGCCTTTATGAAACATCTGAAATTATAACACATCACCATGACTTGACTATATGGTGAAACATCAGTAACTTGTGTTAATATGATATATAGTGTTGGTCAAGAACAATTATAGTATCAGCAAAATGACATACATATGAAAATTCAATGATCTACTGTAACCTTTTTGAGTATCAATAAAGGTCATATGTATGTCATTTTACTCACATATATTGACTAAATTTGATGAAAAACTTATGTTTTTTTGTACATTACGAAATTTAATTTCTTAAAATAGTTATTACGTAATTTCAAAGTGAATTTTATCTCTGAGGTCTAATATATTTTGTGTGTAATGGTTCAAAGCATTTTCGATATATATTATATTTCAGTTTGGTTTGTTTTTAGTATTATTGTATAAGTATAATACTATACAATATTACTATATTCTATACAATATATGAAGCTATGTGTTATTTGTTTTTAAAAAGTAGATTAGGCCCAACGTAGTTATAAGAATAGTCATATCTTTATGTATGTATCTATGACTTATCTACCTAATGTTATTCGTACTAATAAAATTAATATGGCCAATGAAAATATACTGATAAATTTAAAATGAATTGTATAGGGTAATTATAGAACGATTAATATTTTTTAGTATTCTTAGTATATATCTTATTTAAATCGACATGTAATAAATGTAAAAATCATATATGGAATATGGACAAAAAGAAGAATTGTATTTAAGGAAATACATCAATGCAAAGTTAGACTATGGTACGTATTATATATAAAGAATGAGACATTTAATTTAAATATATGAGGTCCACCTTTAAAAATCTACCTAGAAGAAGTTGTAATGTTCCTGTTTTTAATAATATAGATGATAAACCTTAATTGTAATAAAATCATAAATGGGTCAACACATAAGTTACGAGTTGCGTCTATGTATTTCGATTTTCAATTAAATTTAAATAACAAAAAGACATTTAATTAGGAATTGATTGTCACTTGTGTGTGAAATCACGAGATACAATAAACAACAACATGAAAATCTCTTGATTCATGCTTTTAAAGCTTTTCTAGAAGGTTTTGTCTTGTTAGAGACCGCCCTGAAAAACTTTTTTAAAAGTTAGGCTGGAAGCACAAAGAAAAAAAACAAGGCTGGTAAGTACTTTTCAACCTGTTACCTTTAAGTGGAAATTAGCTATTTTTACCATATGAACTAGAGGTAACAATTTCAAAATAGCCGAAAGTCACATCTTTATTTACCGGCCGAAAGCAGATGCTTCTACACGTCTGGGCGTTCAGGTATCAGTTGGTGTTTGGATTGGGTATTTAAGATTTTAGGGTTTTCAGATTTACGCTTCTAGATTCCATACTAAAATTTTATTAGTATGGGACGGGTTCATATAATAACACTTCAGATTCGATTCAAAATTGTATTGCGTCTGAAAACCAATAAAGTAATCATATGTCATTCGGATCGGTTTGGTTCGGATATAACCAAAGTAAAAAAACAATAACTTAAAGAAAAACATAAAGAAAACACCTAAATTAAATAAAAATTTATCTATCACACATAAATTGATAAAACAACAATAAAATGTTAAAATAAGCATGAAAACAAATATCATTTGTAAATAATATATATTACCTTATAGAGAGTAAACTTTTTATTTCATGAGCAAATAATAAAGTACTTATTTATAAGTACTTTAATGCATTTTTAAAAAATTATTATAATATATCATATTACAACAAATATTGAATTTAATAATTGAAGTACTTATATATATTTTAAAATATTTATATTAACTATTAATCTCAGATTTTTCGAGTTACAGTTCGTGTTCGGTTAGTAACACTTCAAGTTCATATATTATTTATACCACCCTATAAACCTTGTTCGGGTATTTTTACATTTTAGATCGGATAACAGATCTGGTTTTTCGGTTCAGATTCGGTTCAGATTTTGGATTCTGGATTTATGCCCAGGCCTGACCTGGGACAATCATAGCCATTATGATTTGCGGATAAGAGAGAATTGTGTTGAAAGCAATGCAAGGAGAAGTGCATTAGAGAATGTAACTGTACTGGGTTTTACGAATACGGATATCCTGAATGGTGGTTTGGGTTGTGTGATTTGGAGAATTTACATCTATATCCGTTAAATATATCTAAATAACAATACCATTTATGTTGATCGGTGATTCAACTTGCATGTTACTCCAACGAGTCAAGATCTGTAAAAGATTTTTTGGTGAAAAGATCTTTAGACTTATTTATATAATGGTAAATGTCATTACACATGAATTACAAAATGACATATATAAAACATCAGTACAACATGATATCAATTAGTTTAGTTCCTTAAAAACGATCAAGCTGCCAAACTGAGTTCTGATTCTCAGTTAAACGAACACAATCGCTCCATGTCTGTTTGCTTTTCAGAATAGCCTTAAACGCAATATTTCTAAACTCGTAACTCGATAAAATGATTTGAGCCATTCCTAGATAACAATCTTTCCCAATATTTATTAGTTCACCACAACATTCAGCTAACAATTCTGGCTTTCCCTCATCTACCATGTTCTTGAACAAATCATCTCCACAGTGTGATGAGTTTCAGCTTTTGAAAGCAAACCTTAAGAAACCCGAGCTCTTTGTCTGTGTAATCGTGTCCAAACTTCTTCCCATATTCCAATGCGGGTGAATCAGCTTCTCTAAATGGAGATTCATCAGGAGATTCGACATAAATATCAAAATCAGATGTAGGAGATATCTTTACATCTTCTGGTACTTCTTGTGAATATTGATCAATTTCCTGGGAAGAAATTGGGTATGACGTGAAGACCATTACTATGGATACAAACATTGCAATGTGAAGAGACTTTGCCATATTTGATTTTGTTATTGGTAGATGTTTGATTAGTATCAATAAACGAAAGATTTTATAGGGAAATGAACATGGTGATTTGCGGAAGCATAATTAATTAATAAGACGTTTGTTCATTAATCATTTTATGTTATAACTTCATAATTCAGCATTTAATATTTATGTTTCAAAAGTTATGTTTTCTTTCAGTGTATAGTTTCATTGTGGGCTTATGGATCAAATCCAACATGCTTAGAGTTTAGGCAAACTTGAGATGACACTACCACTACATTCAAATTTTACAAATCAAAGTGATATACTAGACAACACAACAAGAATACACATAAATATTTAGATAAAAACGATCAAAGAAAAGGTAATATTTGGTTTTGGTCATGTTTAACAAGATTTTTACTTAAGCTTTTCTGTTGAAGACATGTGTTCTTAAAACGGGAATGTGAACATTTGTATTGTAACATATACTCCATTAACCTCTACGGTATTTCTGTTATCAAATTTGCATCAAACACACAAAAAAAATCAAAGTTTGTCTTTTTTTTAATTACTAGGAAGTTCGGACCAAAGTTCTAACCCTCCCAGACCCGAAAACACAGCATGTAATATTAGTTTTGTCACAGCGGTGACTCGAACTGAGGATCTTTGACACAATGGTCAGGTCATTTCCAGTAGAGCTAATGACCTCTGGTAAGTTATCCGGATAATGTTCGAGAGTAAGTTTGTCGGTTTGGTCATAAAACTATAATGTTGTTTGTTCTTACCTTCCACTATAGAAAGTGTATGGCTCATAAATAGTGGCAAGGTGTTTGGCTTGTTCAACAATTTTGCATATGAACTTTAACTTATGCATCATCTTACTATCCGCTAAGCTCACACCATTCATTAAACCGCTCATTTCTTGAGCATCTTCCCACAAATGATCTGAGTAATCATCAACGGAGTCGAATAGTTTCATCAAAGGCGATAGGAACAACTCTGGAGTTCATTGAACCCATTTCTTCAATTTTTAACTGGGTTAACATTTGAGAAAAAAAATCTGAAAGTTTAAACAAAAAGAACGAAATAATCATTTTTTGTTTGTGAAATACCATCTCTTTAGGTTCTATTTATCTCTGTTGAATTTTAACTACACATCAGTTCTTTGATAATCCTAATAATTTTTTGACAAATCTAATTAGTGAAATCCCAGTTTTCCAATAAGGGAAGATTTAATAGGATTTATATAAATGACTAGTCCAATAACCTAGGATTTAAAGAAACTTTTACAAATACTAGATCCAATAAGGGGAGTGAAAAAGTGAAACTCCATCAAATCATCAATTCAATAAGTCCCCCTTAATTCTTTGATTTACTTGTGGGGAGGGGGGAGGGGTTTACTTCTTGGGGGGGGGGGGGGGGGGGGGGGGTTGTACACATGCATTGGACAATATATCAACTTAGTTTACTTTGCTTGACGATAAATTTGATGTAATGCTTGAAATCTAGTAACTGTCTTGGTTTTCATTCCTGATGCAAGAAGAGCCAGTCGAGTTTCATGTGTGTAGATGTACCAATTTACATTCACTTTCCTGGTTTCTACCAAACGAAAATTCAACATAGAATCACAAGCAAATAAGTCCATGCCACTGAGACAAAAAAAAAACATAAAAACTATCATTAACATAAAAATATAAATAACCAGAACTGGAAAGCGTCCTATGTAGGTAAAATATGTAGAGAATAAAACAAGCTACACCTGATTTTTACAATTGCAAAATCAAGTAAGGGAGAGTCACTCCAGAAGAATCCAAGTATGATCTCTGATCCTAGCCAGCATTTGTGGGTAAGTACCTGCTTGGTTTCTCGATGAAAAAACTGTATTTCACAGTAAGATCTCTGGAAAGCTATCACTTTTTTGTCAAGAGAGAATCTGTAGAGAGGTGTGCCCTTCTATTATAGAACCAACTGAAGGAGATACATCTTGTTTAAATGGTTTTCCATGAAACGACCTAAACAGAAAAATGGGGAAATCAGCCAAGGATATAGATCATCAAGTTTAATATAAATATCATTTATTTGTTGAAAACAAAAATCAAATAAAAATAACAAAGGAAAAGCAAAGAAAGAACACCTGACTAGATGTGGTAGAAATTAGCAATCTGTTGGCATCATCATAGAACTGCCCCTCGATTCAAGAATATTGCAACGTAGGGATGGATGTTATATATAGGCATGTGATAATCCACCTAAGCCAACACTTGGCAGTGAACTTGAAATCCTGTTAGACATACTCTTTAAGTCAATTAAAGTTGTATCAAAACCATATTGCAGGCTATCACTCAGAACAATTTCACAAAGAACTTTTAGAAAGATGAAAAACGAATGGCTTACATCTTAAGCAGTGCTGATAAGTGCCTTGAAAGAGAAGGATAATATTATCGTGATTTAAGCCTTTCCCTGGATCTATAAGGAAAAGAAAGAAAAAATAATTATGGTAGAACTGATTAGTTTAGATTGATGAAGATAATATTATCAAGACAAGTCTCTAGAAAACAAAATTTGAATTATATGGTATGCTGCATACAGTTCTTCAATGCAAGAAACTCTTTCAAGGACAAGTCTCTTTCAACCTCGTAGACTTTCGATGCAACAAAGCTCCAGTAGTCTCTCTGGCCTGTAACAAAAGTGCAATTTTAAGTTGAATTATTACACTAAACCAAGACAAAGTAATGGAGCTGCCGAACAAACCTGCTTAGAACAAGTAGCTAGAATCCGTCCAAGTGTAGAGGCGGTAGCAGATTTTTTTTTTCTTTCATACTTGCATTGCTGAAAATAAGAGGAAAACTAGAAGTGGTTGAATTCAAAATTCAAGAATAGACAATAAATTCAATAAAGCTATGTCCAAAGAACTAGAGAATAGATCAATTTAAGCACAAAATATACACACGCACACACAACATAAATCCAAATTTTATAGCAAAAATATGATTGCTAACACAGTAAATTCATAGTAGTGATCTACCAACACAACGATTCAGATAACAGTTTCATCAAAGTAGCGAGATCTTATATCCATTACATGGATATTATCATATTGCAGAAGATATGAGAACAGAGAGTCGTTAACTGCGATGAATTTAAGCACAGTGATGGGGTTGCTCAGAGATGTTATACTCTGACAGAAACATATTAGTTTTGAATTGGAGATAAAACAGTCCTGACTCCTGAGGGTTGCAGTCTCATCGGGAAATTGATGGTAGATGTTCTTCAACGACGACCAATCACGTTTCAAACTAATGAAAGCGATCAACGAACACATGCAGATTTTACTTGAGCCTGGAGGCCAGTAGAATTCAATTCATACTTACAATGGTGAGCACGGCCCTAACTACAGTTCACCTGCGCTATCAGCCCATTTAATATCTAAATATTATAGTTTTGAGTTTCTATTTTTGGGGGGAAATTAATTTTGAGTTTCTTATTGAGTAATTTGATATTTGATAAATATTTCTGAAATTTTAAGATACTAGGTGTTTTTCCCGCACATGCAGACATAATATTTTTTACGGATATTTATTATTTTGTGTTCTAAAGAACCAGAATACTATCAAATTATTATTTATGTTCTTAAGAAGTTTATATCAAATATCAAATTATTTATATATGGAAAAAATCATCAATATATATATACATATGCTTCATTGTGTTAAAATTTTAGAAAAACTCACATATTAAAAATACTTTAGAAAATATCTTTATACAAATATTTCTCCTTGATTAATATTTAAATATAAATTCTTTTGTTTTTTCACTTTACCTTTTATAATAGAGAAATGTTATTTTCACATAACAATATAAATATATATATATCTTATTTTTTTAAATATGTTTTATCTCGAAAAAAATATTGTATTAATTTCTAATCAATTATCTGATATAACTTATAAATCTAATATTACTAATATATTAAATTCGTTTTAAATTATATATAAAATTCATTAATGGTATCATTGACTTTAAATTCTCTAACTTTTAACGTGAGAGTTCTGTTTAGAAAAACCACTTTGCAAATAATAATATAAATTTATTTTATAATTTATTACTCCACCCGGCTCCAAAAATAAGATTTTCTAGATTTTATTCTTGTTCCACAAAGATAGATTTTTTATATTTTTAAGGTACTTTTTAATATTTTTGAGAAACATTAATTGTGAATATTCGAATTGATTAAATTTTATCTGTGGATAGTTATTGAAAAGTGTATGGAAAAATAAATAGTAAATTAAATTGTCAACATTTATTATATTCTTAATAAACGTATGGTCTATACTGATTTAGGATCCAGTGAATCAGAGGCAGAGGAAGAGGAAGAGGAAGAGGAAGAGGAAGAAGTAAAAGTAAATAAGGATGAGTTATCTAGATGGAAGAAGCAGTCAATATTTTTCAAGCTACCTTATTGGGCGGTAAGATCTCTTTCATGTGCTTTTTGTATTGTCTCTGTTATGATCTCTTTATAAATTCTATTTTTGTATTGTTTCTGTTATGATAAGGAACTCCCAGTGAGATACAACTTAGATGTTATGCATGTCGAGAGAAATGTGGCTGTTAGTCTAGTCTCGACATTGTTGCACTGTGGGAAATCTAAGGAAGGTCTTCCTGCTCGTAAAGATCTTGAGGATCTTGGTAGGGAGGATTTGCACCCTCGCATCCATGGGAAACGAACATATGTTCCTCCAGCACATTGGTCCTTGTCCAAGGCAGAGAAGAAGATATTTTGCAGGCGACTATTTGACTTCAAAGGGCCAGATGGGTATTGTTCAAACATATCTAAAGGAGTTTCGTTAGATGAGTGTAAAGCAGGGCCGGCCCTGAAATTTCGGGGGCTGTAGACAAGTCAAGAAGGAATTCAATAATTTGGGGGCCGAAATTTTTTTTTTTTACAAATTTGGGGGCTTATTTCCATGTAATTTTTAAAAAAAAATTCGGGGGCTTGAAACGAATGTTTCATCAGGCTTGGCTCAGGGCCGGCCAACTGTAAAGTCACAGAGCAGAAATCACATAACTATCATGTCTTAATGCAGCAACTGCTTCCAATTGCATTTAAAGAGCTGTTATCTAAAGGACCTAGGCTAGCAATTTCAAGGTTATGCGCATTCTTCAATCTGTTGTCCCAGAGAGTGATCGACAGGGAGCATATTTTGGTAAAGGAAGTGGAGATTTTTGAGACAATTTGCTTGTTTGAAAGATATTTTCCTCAAAGTTTCTTTGATATCATAGTCCTTTGACTGTGCATCTAGGAAGGGAAACCCAACTTGGGGGACATGTCCATTTTAGATGGATGTACCCATTTGAGAGGTAATAAATACATGAGTGTTATAGATTTTAATATTCTTTTGACAATCTACATATATTCTAATTTGCAGGTACATGAAAGTCCTTAAAGACTTTGTCAGAAATCCTGCTAGATTAGAAGGGTGCATCGCTGAGTCTTATCTAGCTGAGGAATGTATGAAGTTTTGCAGTGAATTTCTGAAGAAGTCAACAAATGAAAAAGACAAAATAGAAAGGAACATGGAGTATGAGAATAGCTCCATCTTAGAGGGTCGTCCAATATCAGCTCGCAAAACAATTACACTCACTGAAATGGAGAAGAAAATAGCACATCTTGCTATCATCCAAAACCTTGCTCTTGCCAAACCTTATGTAGGGTTAGTTACATATTATTCTTATTAATATTTCTTATACTTGTTTTATATTTATTTCTTATGTTTTTTTTAGCAGTGAGCATCTCTAGTATTTACAAGAATCATATGGCAGATGTAGGAGAGATGCTTCAACCTTATGGAGTATGCATAAGAGGAAATTTAATTTAATTAATTAGAGAAAGAAGGGGGCATAAGAGTAAATGATCAACTTTAATGAAACCTATTTTTGTGACTTTGGACCTTGAGTGCTAGTTTGGAAACAAAAATTTAGACTGATGATATCCTAGTCTTTTTCTCTTTTGTAAATCTTATTTAATCATAAAAAATATTAGACTGTATAAAAAATTGGTTATTTACCATGCATTTA
The DNA here is from genome assembly GCF_000801105.2 of Raphanus sativus. NCBI lineage: Eukaryota > Viridiplantae > Streptophyta > Magnoliopsida > Brassicales > Brassicaceae > Raphanus > Raphanus sativus. Next base: position 10,417,633 of record NC_079513.1, on the reverse strand, counting down.
CATATTTTTTTTTTCTTTTAGTGGCTTGATATCACCGAAAATATATTTCAAATCACTTTGTGATAAATCACTCATCATTTAACTATTAGAAAACAAAAATTCTATAAAAAAATTTGACAATCGTCCAGATAAATAAATGTACTAATATATGAGCCAACACAATTCTTTTAAAAAATTTCACATACATCACAATATACCAGAAAAATATGGATGTTAATTTATATTCTGCCAATTTATAAAACTTATCAAATCATACAGAAAATTATTAAAAACAAATGCAGGTTTTATAGAATTCTAGGACTAAAGAGTGTCGGAGTCAAGTCTACTAGTGTGCTAGATGAATATGCAAAACATGGGCCAAGCTTGCTGTCTTATGTAGAACCCAATTAAAACTTAACGGGCCATTGGAAACCATTAGGGTTAAATTCGTAAATCCGAATAAACCTATACGATCTCCTCCCCCTCGCGCCACAAACCCTAGCTTTCCTTTTCTCCGCTGCATTGAGTCCAAGTTTCTCGTTCGCTCATTCATTCATTGATCATGGGTACGGAGAGGAAGCGGAAGGTTAGTTTGTTCGATGTTATGGAAGATCCATCTCTTTCGGCGAAGAACAACAAATCCAACGTTCTCGGAGCTACGTCGGGGTCGGCGGCGGCTAATCTGATCAACAAATGGAACGGGAAGCCTTACTCGCAGAGGTACTACGATATTCTCGAGAAGAGGAGAGATCTTCCCGTTTGGCTGCAGAAAGATGAGTTTCTCCGTACGTTGCAATCTAACCAGACGCTCATCCTCGTCGGTGAGACTGGGAGTGGTAAAACTACTCAGGTGAGAATGATTTTTTTTTTATTTAGAGATTTTTAGGAATGTGGAAGTTAACAGTAGTGATGGCTGTTTTATTATTGTTACAGATTCCACAGTTTGTTTTAGATGCGGTGGAGGCTGGGAAGACAGATAAGCACAAGAAATGGTTAGTTGGCTGCACTCAGCCTCGTAGAGTCGCTGCTATGTCTGTGTCTCGTCGTGTTGCTGATGAAATGGATGTCACCATTGGAGAGGAAGTCGGTTACAGCATCCGTTTTGAGGACTGTAGTGGCCCTCGTACTATGCTCAAGTGAGCTTCTTTTCTTTTTTTTTTCATTTTAATGTTTATGTTTTTTGATCTGATCATAATGATGAAATTCCGTTGCAGATATTTGACTGATGGTATGCTGTTGAGAGAGGCAATGGCTGACCCACTTCTAGAGAGATACAAAGTTATTATTCTCGACGAAGCTCACGAAAGAACTTTGGCTACTGATGTGCTTTTTGGTCTCCTGAAAGAGGTTCTGAGGAACAGACCTGACCTTAAGCTGGTTGTGATGAGTGCAACCTTAGAAGCTGAGAAGTTTCAGGAGTATTTTAGCGGTGCTCCTCTTATGAAAGTCCCTGGTAGACTTCATCCGGTTGAGATATTTTACACACAGGAGCCTGAGAGGGACTATCTTGAAGCTGCGATAAGGACTGTTGTTCAGATACATATGTCTGAGCCGCCTGGAGATGTTCTTGTTTTCTTAACTGGAGAGGAGGAGATAGAAGATGCCTGCCGTAAGATCAATAAAGAGGTCGGTAACCTTGGAGATCAAGTGGGTCCTGTCAAAGTTGTGCCTTTGTATTCTACTCTCCCTCCAGCGATGCAGCAGAAGATTTTCGACCCTGCACCAGAGCCAGTAACAGAAGGTGGTCCTGCTGGTAGAAAGATTGTTGTCTCAACCAACATCGCCGAAACATCTTTGACAATTGATGGGATTGTTTATGTTATTGACCCTGGTTTTGCCAAGCAGAAAGTCTACAACCCAAGGATCCGTGTTGAGTCATTGCTGGTGTCCCCGATTTCAAAGGCAAGTGCTCACCAGAGGTCAGGTCGTGCCGGTAGAACTCGCCCTGGAAAATGTTTCAGGCTCTACACAGAGAAGAGTTTCAACGATGATCTGCAGCCGCAGACGTATCCTGAGATATTGAGATCTAATCTTGCTAATACTGTCTTGACATTGAAAAAGCTGGGTATAGATGACTTGGTTCACTTTGATTTCATGGACCCTCCTGCTCCTGAGACACTGATGAGAGCATTAGAGGTTTTGAATTATCTTGGAGCATTGGATGATGAAGGTAACTTGACAAGGACTGGTGAGATAATGAGTGAGTTTCCCTTGGATCCACAGATGTCAAAGATGCTCATAGTCAGCCCTGAATTCAACTGTTCAAATGAGATTCTCTCAGTTTCTGCAATGTTATCAGGTACGTCTTTTGCCATTATATATCATGTGCTATATTATTTTTTAGGGAATAGGCCATTGTGTATGAGATAGAAGTCATCAATAAGCATGTCATATTCACAAACATCTACTGCGTACAAACATTCCATGTGTCTGCATTTGTGTATCCTGCCATTAGAGTTAGGTTGACTAGCGGTTGGGAAAATCTATGTAAGTGCTGATGCATCTAGTTGCAGTTTGTCAGTTTTCTCTCAAGAAAATGGTATCGTCTCTCTGTCGCTTCTATGCATCTGCTGACCTCTTCCATGGACCTATTCTGTTATGAAACAAATTATTTCTCTAGTACCGAATTGCTTTGTTCGGCCTAGAGAGGCTCAAAAAGCAGCAGATGAAGCTAAATCTAAGTTTGGACACATTGATGGAGATCACCTGACGCTGCTAAACGTGTACCACGCCTACAAGCAGAACAGTGAGTTATATATATTTTTTTCTATCCTCTGTTATAGCTCTGCTTGAGACAAGTAGTTGACCTGGGCACTTGCAATTCTCACAGATGAGGACCCAAACTGGTGTTTTGAGAACTTTGTCAACAATAGAGCAATGAAGTCTGCAGACAATGTGAGGCAGCAGCTGGTGAGAATAATGTCGAGGTTTAATCTCAAGATGTGCAGCACGGATTTCAACAGCCGCGACTACTACGTCAATATCAGAAAGGCAATGCTTTCTGGCTATTTCATGCAGGTGGCTCACCTAGAACGCACTGGCCATTACTTGACCGTCAAAGATAACCAAGTATGTCAAAACATAATCCTTTTTTTTTGCGTTCATAAGAAAGTTCATGCTTTTTAATTGCTTATAACACTTGTATATGATGGACAGGTGGTTCACTTGCATCCATCTAATTGCCTGGATCACAAACCAGAGTGGGTGATTTATAATGAATATGTCTTGACTACTCGCAATTTCATTCGCACTGTTACAGATATCCGCGGTGACTGGTTAGTTTCCATTTCCTGCTTCTGTTATCTGATAAACTCAGCCTGTGGCAACCGACCATCTTTGGTTTGTTTTCAGGTTAGTAGATGTTGCACCGCATTACTATGATCTTTCCAACTTCCCCAACTGTGAGGCAAAACGAGTCCTTGAGAAGCTTTATAAGAAGAGAGAGAGGGTAAAGGACGAGAGCAAGAGCAGAAGGTGAAGAGATCCACTCGCTGCATCAGCTAGAGATTTAAATCACCAAGGCAAGAAAAATCTCTTTGTCGTAAGACTATGTTTTGTATAATTTATGTTGGATACTTGGTCCTTTGTTTTTGTTCAATGAAAGAATCTTGCATTACTCAAAATTTTCGTTTTAAAATCTTTATAAGTTTGAGATTACAAAAGCTCTGTTACCCATCGGCACTATTCAATCCAGCTACTAGCGTCTTGTTTCTTGGCTTTAGTCTTCCTCATCATTTGTCCAAAAAAAAAAGTCTTCCTCTTCAATCTCCTCAACTCCATAACACTAGTCCAATCTCCTTTCTCGCTATGAACTCTACACAGAACATCATAAGCTGCGGGATGCTGCTCTCTTCTCAACCTCGAGATTCCTTTAGCAGCAACTTCACCTAGCTCCAAACATGAATGCAATCCGCAAGCCAAGTTCCCCAAATAACAAAATCAGGCCCAAAAGGCATTACCATTTATCAACATCTCTGCTTTATCTAATTGACCAGCCCTTGCTAGTAGATCCACCAGCCCTTGAAAGTCACCTGATCAGGCGCGAAAATGTCAGCGTAGAAAAGTTGCACGTGACTCTAACATGAGCATCTTGTCTTTTTTTTTGGCCTTCTCTTGCGCTGACGCTCTCTCTGAATACAAGACAATATGATTGAGCTAAGTTTTTTTTTTTTTTTTCAACTCAACTTCAACTTTTCATTAGCCAAATGTTTTGATACAAACAATTGTGACCACAATGCCTCAACAGAGACTTTAACCACAATGTGATCTATGGAAGTAGATATAGCATCATCTAGGATCACTTATTTGGATCCTACATTGCCTCATCTAACTACCTATCACTTTGACCACCATGGAAACAAATTCATTTTACCAAAATGGTGAAAATGAATCATTCCTTACACCACTAACTACACGGGCATTGACCACAACTGAAAAAACAGAGACTTTACAAAGGAATTACAATCTAAGACCTTGCTGGAGATCACCACTTGATTGACATTCAGAACTTGGATCATACCAACTCAACGCCAAGGCGCATACTTCCCCCTCAAGTCCCGTCCAGATAGCAGTCGTACCCCAGCCTTATTGTATGGATTCCAAGCCTAAAGAACCACTAAATGGGAAAATACCTTATTGACAGATTTCTTTTCAAACACAGAAATGGGTTCCCCACCAAACTGGTGCGTTAGCTGCCACTTAGGACCTTCCATCACGAGTTCCTAGTCTTGACTCCAAAACCGAGCCGCCGGAACAGAGCGAAGCAACATCTCCACGAGCATGAGCTTCGGTTCTTCCGGAATGAAAAAGACGGGTTTTGATGTCGAATCCAACCGGAGCTCATCCTCTAACACCTGCAAAAGAACACAATGGAGCTCGAGGGAGAACGACGACGGCACAGATCAGACATCAACGGAGGAACACGGAGCGGCAAGGGGAAAATAGCTCCGTCCAAAATCCAACCCTAAAAGCCGACCTCCGTCAGCGACACCTTCGAGACTCAACTCGCTGTGACTCCAGAAGTTCGGAAACCGCACTACACGGCCAGATCTGAGATCTGAAGAGCCGAAGAAACCAGAGTTCACAAGCATCTCGCCGAGGGGAAGGAGCGTTAACGAAGGCAAAAGGAAAAACGAAGAAAGGGAAAGGGGCTCTCCGGCGACGACGCAGCGTCAGACGCCGGAGAAACACGACGGCTAGGGCTTCTACTGACTCTCTCTCTCTCTCTCTCTCTCTCTCTCTCTCTCTCTCTCTATTGAGCTAAGTTTTTTTTTTCTTTTTGACTGAACTAAGTTTATAATAATCCCTTTCTTATTAATTGAGAAACATTTTAGGACAGTAACCTTTATTTTGTAAAATATTACAGCCATACTATGCTAAGGTGGCAGTCTGATAATCTTTCTCAGCTTGAATAAATAACTCCTCTTTCTTTACTAGAATATTTACAAAATATGCCATTGACATTCAACCCACCTATTAATAAACGTATTGGCAGTACTTACTTTTTGCAAAAATGCACATATATCACACGGCGTTTGACTCGCATAACTTCTTAAGAGCTCACCAGTGCAATCATCAAAATCAGATGATACACGAACTTTGACTCCCATCATCTGTGCTTATAAAAGTGATATTTTCATTAATAATAATCATTATAAGAATAAACTGTGGTCATATGTCATAATCTATTAGAGGTGGACATTCGGGTACCCATTCGGATTAGATATGGATTTCGGATTTTCGGGATCAATGATTTCATCCCCATTCGGATATTTCTAATTTTTTAGTTTGGTTTCAGTTCGGATCCTTGCGGGTTTGGCTCGGATCCGGATAACCCATTTAAATTATTTTTAAAATTTTAAAATTCATTATATACTTTAAATTTCACGAAATCTATAAATAAAATAATATATTACATGTAAATTTGAATAACGTGAGTCAAAATACCTAAACTTAACATATAAATTGGTTTGGTTTGAATATTTGGATAGAGAATCAATAAATATTTTAGGTGTTTTGAGTGTACTTTAACTATTTATACATATACTTTTGATTATTTGTATATATTTTCGAGTATTTTGGACAACTTAAAAGTATCATATATATTTTGGATGTTTTTAATATACATTAAATCTAAAAATAGTTAATATATATATACATATATGTATATTAATCTATTTGGGATACATTCGAGTACCCGAAATACTTTGGTTCGGATCGGGTTTGGTTTTGGTTCTTTAAATACCAAAAATTTGAACCCGTTCGGATATCTAAAACCTGATAGAATTTCGGATGTATTGATACCTATGTGTAAACTATAGTCAATATAATTCCAGCCTATCAATTGCAGACCTGATCAAAAATATTTAGTAATCATGATGTATACACAAGGTGTAGTCATATTGGAATATATGTTTTTATTTGGTACATAAATATGATATTTAAAATATTCTAAATATGCATAATTACTCTTTCTAAATATTCACATAGGTTAGGTGACCACGTAATTATTGATTTATTACTCTTTCTATATTTTCACTTTCTGTTGATCCTAAAATTATATATGATTGATTGGATTATGTGCAAGTCACGGAAATATCTACAATTGGAAAATTGACTATATTTAATAGTAAAGATACACGTAATAACTATATATACGTTATAGAATGCATTGCTAAAATTGTAGGGTTCTGCTATGAATTCTTAGGTTCACCCCTAGAGTGAACTTTTAG